>NC_136800.1:33860491-33975491 GCF_951216825.1 Electrona antarctica
AAAGCTGAGCCTAAACAAAGTTAAGTGATTGACAACGCTGTCTGGCTTTACTCAATTAACTATCCTATTGTGTTCCTTTTTGCTGGAGTTCCCTCACCCCTCAGCCCCCGACCCCTTTTCTCCTCACACTCCTTTATCCTCCCCATCACAGAGTTTTGCTCAGCTAATACTCTCAAGGAAATAGAGAGCTCCTTTTCTACCGGGGTTCCTTTCCCTGACCTTCCATTGCTCATTGCTTCTCTTTCAGTCACTTCACAGTGTCTCTGGGGTTATTGGGGAGAATGCGGAGAGTACATCAGCGCCGAGGGGCCGGCTCGGGGCAGGACCCCAGCCCCTTACTTCAAAGTTGGCCTGCATTCATTAATTGTCCTTTGAATTAATATTGGAGGATCACAATGCGGGTGCCAACAGAGAAAGAGGCTTTAATGAAGCATAGAGCCTGCATTCAGTTGCAGATCAGCCAGTGTGGATTTTTTTATAGAGAGAGAGGGGGGGTGAGGGGGGGGGGCCTTGATGCCAATGTAGCAAGTAAATGTGGTGTATATTTATGTGAGAGCAGAGAGAAAGAGAAAGGTTATAAACTTCTTTATATTTATCTGTCCTTCCATCATGTAATCGATGGACATATGCTGACAGGAACACATAAATTTGAAATGAATCTTCCAGAAATGCCACTATATTTCAGCTTTTCGATGTGGATCAAATGTTTAGTGGTCCAGTAGTCTGGACTGCACCTACGGTACAAAATAACCCAGGTATATGAGTCAACAGACAGAGAGTGAGTGAGGCCCAGATTTATAGCTGCAGCAAACACTCCTCTAGTTTCAGTGTCTGTTGTGACAGCAGAAGGTCCCACACTCAATAGCAGCCGCAGCCTTTTACTCACTAAAGGCACCGTGAAAATGCAGAAAATACTGACAAATACACAAGTTATAGAATTGCATGCATCTATCTCTGTCTCGCTCTTCTTAGGGCTGCTCCCTGTCTGACAGGATATTGGTCCCTTGCCAAGGGCTGCTATTCCCGCCTCTGTGCGAGAGAACCACATTTGTTTGTGTGCACTGATGCCCCTTGAGAGTATAAGTTATGAAACTTGATAATTGGTTTAGATGGCTCAGATGTGAGGGCCTACACGTGGAAGTTCATTGCCCGATTTCCCCCTCAGGACACGCTTGGACTCAGTGTTTGCCGACTTTGCGTATTCTCTCTGCATGCTTTTATAAAAACATCCATTACTCAGGCTCTCCTGAACACAGTCTCTCTCTCTCTCTCTCTGCTCCCAAGTCGTGCTATCTTTCCCTACCTAAAATCCATGCCAAAGTCACAGGGAGCCAGTAACCCACTTTATTTACACAAACAAAGTCCCACTCAGTTTCTTTGACAAAAGCAGCTAAATCTTTCATGTTTTGTCAGCACTTGATTCCTCCTGTCCCCCTGGCTATTTGCCTGCCTCTGGACAATGGGGGCAGGAGAATGGCAGCAGATTGTCGGAATGCACCTCAATGAAACCAATTATTACATGTTGACTGCGTTCACCATGGCAGATTTGAAAGCACTAGGCTCATTCAATTTGGCACCGCAGGACTCCCTTTCAAGGGAAGTTATCCCTTTGACTGTTTGTATTTCTGAGCTTTCTTTTTTTCTTCTTCTTCTTCTTTCTCCCCCTCCATCGTAAAAAAAAGAACCTGCAAGAGTGGGCTACTCCTCTTTCATGACTTTGGTTACTTTTAATTAGCTAAATGAGGCTAAAGGGCTGTCAGTGGATGTAAAAGTAATAAACGCAGGAAGGACTGTGGTTATCTGTTAATTAAATGACACTTAATGTGTTGATTCTTTATCAAACAACAATAAGCAATTCCCTAGTACATGGTTTTTGTTATTGACATCATGGGAAAACCAAATTATTGGTATTTGTTATTACAAAGTCACTTTGCAATCATGGCATGCATTCATACGGATAAGGAAACTGAATCAACAATTAAAGGCAATATGGGCACACACGTGCGCGCGTGCACACACACACACACACACACACACACACACACACACACACACACACACACACACACACACACACACACACACACACACACACACACACACACACACACACACACACACACACACACACACTCTCTCTCTCTCTCTCTCTCTCTCTCTCTCTCTCTCTCTCTCTCTCTCTCTCTAACTGAATTTATGCATACAACTTCACTATAGGAAATTGTTTGGCTGTTACCTTTACCTCCTCCACACTAACCTGCATCATGTCGTGTACCATAGGCTGACATTTTATGTTTGACATTTGTGGAATCATTGTTTTCTTTCTTTTCTTTTAGTATTATAGGTTGAAATGTATATTTCTCTTAAATTATTCTTAATACCTATTTTTTGTGTGCATTGACCTGGGAGTTGCAAGCTAAATATCGATACACCTGTCAATGATGAGAGGAATTTAACTGAATTAAAATCTTGAATGGGAAGTACACCATTTAGTATCTAATTCATTCCAGAACATGTTACTATTAGCTCCAGGGTATCCTTTGCTCACAAAGGCAGGCACTTGTTAATGCCATGCAGACCTGAGGCCGTGCAGTATATAGAGTTTATCCCACAAACCTTTGCTTCAATGTCCCTTTCCCAGACAAATAAATCTAAATGAGCTAGCTTTGATCTTAGCACTTAAGGAAAGACAACAATAGCGTTGGAGGAGAAAGGGCTAGTGAGCAACAGGCTTCTCTCCTCCATGACAATAGCCTCTACAAACACCTACTTAATCAATATTTGGTCAGAAGACACTCTCTTCCCAAAAAAACTCCTTTCACATTCTAATGAAGAGCTATAAAGGAGAAAAACAACAACTACTTCCACAAAGAGACAGAAGAATGAATTATTATGTCCTGTAGATCAATATTGTCACTGTGCTCTTTCATTTACTACCAGAGCACCTATTGATGAGATGCTGTCACATTCTGTTGTTGTTGTTGCTGTTGTTGTTGTTTTTACAAATACATACAATGAAAATGATTAATTAATGAATCATTTATTATAGGCATTGTACAAGTTTGCTATCAAATTAACTGTATACAACTATGTATTTATATGTCCAAGCTGTGGGAAACAACAGCACCATCATCATATACTAATGCACTTGAATAATTTACCAGCAAAAAGGCCTAAAGGAAGGCTTAATATTCACAATTTCACACTAATATAATATTTCCGATTATAATTTGACTTATCCCACACTGACTGTCCGTTTAGATGTGGAGTGAAAGGGCTTCGGACTCGGGGGGAACTACAGCAGTAAAGAGTTGAGTTTTAAAAGTTGCAGAAGTCAAGAGGCTGATCTGTATTCTGGAAGAGGGAGAGGGAAGTGCATGAATGCGCGCCCTAGGCGGAGAGGAAAGGGGCGGGCTTTGTCTCAGATGAAAGTGGAAAGAAATAAAGGGTTTGGATTTAATCTACTAGCAAAGGTTTTCTCTCTCTGAGATCACTGACTGAGCATCAAACCCACTGCGCAAAAAAGTGGAACAATGGTGTAAAAGACAGCGAAGGACATTAATATAATCGCACAATAAATGGATTTTAGGAAGCGGCTAAATATAGGCCTACCAATTTATTTTTGCTGAAAACATTTATGATTCTTGTTGTTACCTTGGATAACTGTTTAAATTAACGTGCATATTTGAAATATTATCTCAATATTAAGATATTAATCGTGGAATGGTGGAAATTAAATGCACATATGCATGGAACCAATACGAGAAAACAATTATTCTTTTTTTTGTCTATATATTTGTGGCTTAACTGGTGTTTCCAACTCAGCCACGCTTGTGAAAACATTCCTGAGATCCCAACAGGTCGTAAATCAACAGGTGTATATGCACGAAGTATCGTAGACTCCATCTTTCTCAAAGGAAAACTCTACTAAACATTAGGAGAAGCCCACAAATTAACATTTTGTAGGTGAAAACAGGCTCTTTTCCCTCGCAGTAAGCAGTCTATAAAACAGCTCGGACCGAGCCTATTGGTGTTCCCTGAATAATTCATCGCTCATTGCGGGTCCATAATGTCTTCTCCCAGCCCTTTGTCAGCGCATTTTTTTTCTTCTATTCTCTCCACATTTTGAAAAGGTTTGGCGTCTTTTTGTACGCCACTGAGCCGCTCACTAGCATGGGCCTTTGTGCCGGTGAAGCCGAAGTGTGAGTCTCAATGGACTCTCCCGGCTTTGTCTCCCAAGTTCATCCTCAAGTGTTCAATTGTGCGCAAGAAAGAAAGTTTCTTATGTGGACGGAACTGTTGTTCAAATGTTTGATCATCACCTTCATAGCAACGTTTGTCCACCACTAAGTTTGTTAAGTCTACAATATCGCATAAAAGCTATAATACTGCATAAAAGCTACAGTATATGTTGCTTTCAGGACTTGATAAAAGTGCAATGAGAAAAATCAAAGAAGCATTATCGATAATTGTATTTTCAATTATCAACTGAACTGCATTAGTCCTAATAAGTGTAGTGTAATTCTGGCTAAACATATTAAAATATTTCAAAGAGGCATGCAGAAGGCGGCCTAAAATAATATCATTTAGGCCTACTTGCTATTTATTTTTCACACATGCACGACATACTTTAATTGGATATTCCTCTGTGGTAATAGACCTACACAATCTGAAACTACACATCTGCTGCTGATTATTATTATTATTATTATTATTATTATTATTATTATTATTATTATTATTATTATTATTATTAATTTGTTAGCAGAAACCACAATTAGCATCCAAATAAGATAAACAGTGCTGTATTTTAACACCGGACAATTTACTTCGAGACAGCGGGCATACAAGAAGAGTTTGGATCATTTCATGAATAAAAACGTATATGCTCTAAAATGAACCTTGCACTTACATCTGTCTCCCAGAATGCCGTCGATGCTGTGCTTTGCTCGCCGTTCGTTCTCCTCCAGCTCCCTCTTCTCAATCTCATCGTCATCTTCCTCATCCTCATCACCAACTCCTCCGAATTTACAGCGCATAATGCGACTGATCGCGCTCACTTTGAGAAATGAAAACAACCAAAGAATAGTTTCAAAGGCATTAGATGTGATGGCTATACAGCAAACATGAAGAATGTAAATATAGCCTCGCTTTACTGAATTATGAATGCAATTTCCATACAAGATATTAATATAGCACATCTTACGATTTCAAGCTAAAAAAAACATATAAATGGACAACAATTTTCATTTAATTTGCAAATACTTTCATTAACGTATTGTACGTATATTATAATACTAATTAGCCTTTAGCTAGACCTATAACGTTTGTTTTCGAATGCATTGGCCTACTAAACGCGCCATGCTATACCTGATGGCACAGTATTCCTGTCGCAGATGGCATCTTTCAGTAACTTGTCTCTGATCTCCCAGCTGAACATCCCTGGGTTCTCTCTCTTGTACTCCTCAATCTTTTTGTCCACGTCCGGAGATGTCGTTTGCTAAAAAGGAACAAGGAAAATAAAAAAGGTTAGCTCGAAAGAGAATCGTGGGTTTAATATCCGCGCAAAGATAAAATGATACAAGCAATAGGCCTATACATGTATTATTTTATTATTATTTTTACTTAACTTCAACCTCCCAGGAGGCTATAAGAAAGTTCACATATAAGGCTTGTATTTGTTCGGTGAAGTTCATATCAAAATGTCTCATCCACAGTTCCACACTAGTAGGCTATAGTGGGTTCTTCTAACTTCTAATGATGATCTCTCACCTTTGGCTTGCTGCCTCCGATGGCCCCGGGCCTGATGGAACCCGTCTCCTGGTACCGACACAGGATCTTGGACACGCAGCCGTGGGACACTCGCAGCTGTCGGGAGATGACACACGGCCGGATGCCGTGGTGGGCCATCTCCACGATTTTGTGGCGAATGTGGTTGGGGAGAGGTCTCCCGTTTATGAAGACTCCACCGAGCTGGTTGACCCGTCCCTGTCCTAACGGAGTGGAGACTGCATGGACAGGCATGCCATTTAATACAAATGTTTTAGACCTATAGAACAACCTTGATATATAGGCACGCAGGTTGGCACTTTATATTTCCATAAGCCAATTAGCACCTTTTCTTAGACAATATTAAAATTATTTCGGCAGTTTATTTTATTTATTAGCCCATCCTTTTGGTGTCATTTACAAACAGTCGACTTTTTTAACTCTTAAAATCACCATATTCACTTTAAACGTTCCCTGGTTCCTGCATACTCTCAATATTACATTACGCTGTCAACATGGCAAATACCACTACCTTCTAAAGAGTAGGCTCCCCGCGGGTAGTTCTGCATGTGTGGATTGGGTCTCATCATCCTCGGTATGCCCCCCGCTAGTGCTGTCATGACTCCTGACCTGCCTCCGTCAGGAAAGAACTCCAGGATTGCTCCGGACTGCTTTTAGTTTGTGATCCTTTAAAAGGCTTTCTTTAAAATATATATTCGGAGACAATATCGCGCTTCCTATGAGGTGGCATCCATGAATCCTTTAGCCGGAATGTTGCGTCGGTCGGTTGGCAACCAACAAAAAGTTAAATCCCTCGGAAATGTTGAGGACGAGTATCCAATGTGATGCCTGATATTAGTCTATAATATAGAAGCTAATGGGTGATTTGAACCAAAGTACTGCGTGTGCCCGAGTTAAATGATTTACAGGCCTCTCTCGGAGATGCTGATGACAGTCCCGGAAGGCTTTGGAAGAATAGATAGAAGTCAAAACATTTTATCTGTTGTTGCTCTCCCCTCTGACTCTTCGCTTTGCCTTCTGATTGGTCTACGGATGGACCGTTCATGGCTTGCAGGAGCTTCCTGATTGGACCACAGGAACTTTCTCTCTCTCTCATGGGTTGACCTCACCATTCAACTTTTGCTGCGATCTAAACTTTTCACCAATATGGTAGCCTACATAACGGAGACAAATTTGAAGAAACCACAATTTAACAAATATATCATAAAATATATATTTTTTTTAAAGAGAGAAAACACAATACTATATGGGCATGTTAAGTATGCAAATCAATGCAAATGTAGCTTCATAACTAATGATCATGCCTATAACTGCACACAAATCGGATGTTAGAGACGAGTCATTTTATTGTACACCTATTTAGTCAGGCCAGCCTATAGTTAATAACGCGCTAATTATTTACAAATTACAATAAAGGAGCATGGTGGACGCAGCATGAAACGACGCCGACAGTGCTGTAAAAGTTGTCTGCAGAATGCAGACAGACAGAACAATTGTGTCAAAACATTATTTATAACCCTAAACACAAAAAAACTCAAAATTGTCAATTGGTAACAATACATATAATCCTTTATTTGTACAGCACATACGGCTGGGATTTGTTTATTTCATTGTAGACCATTAGTCTATTTATTATTATTATTATTATTATTATTATTCTTGTTGTTGTTGTTGTTATTGTTATTCTTGTAATGTTATAATTATTATTATTATTAATTCTTATTCTTATATATAACTTATTGTTATCATCATCATTGTTCAAAGCTATTAACAAAGTTTGTCCAAACTTATGGATTTAGGCTACACGCAATTATTTAATGGGAAATACTGAAAACACATGATAAACACATTACAAATAATATTATAAAGTATAGGTTTTTGATTAGGAACAATATAAAGTTTCCCCTGCAGGTCAAGTTTTATTATTAGTATTCAGGTCAGAATATTATACAAACACACTGCATGTCAACACGTCATAATGAGCATTAATTTGGTGCAATCAGGACCCAGGTGCGCGCTAACCGGATTAAAATCTGCAGCCCGCAATTCACAAAGAATATGTAGGCCTACACCACGAGGCAGAGCAGAGGGGCATATGAAAAGGTACTGAACTAAATGGGCTATAAATTCAGTTGTCCTTGACTCCTTGTTTATAGCAGATGGATAGGCTTATATGCAAAATAGTTGCAAGTATATATATTTATGCAGTATAGCTGGCCAATGTTCATATGGTGCAACAGGTGATTTGTTTCAGGCTTTATAAATATCTCAAAACATTTTCGAATTCATTTTTGATTCATTATTGAATTAATGTTATTGTAGCCTAACCGCTGCATGGATTTGTCTAATTGAATTTAAGTCCTATAATTCAATCCACAAAACCACAATGATTTAGGCCAACCGGGGTTCATTAAAAAGGAAATTGCGCTCCTTCTCACTTCAGTGTAATTCTTAAAATGAAAAGACAAAGAAGCGAAAGAGAGTCTGAGCTCTTCATGGGAACGTTTCCTCTCCTCTGGAACGCACAGACAATGGGACGCACGCAGGAGGCAAATGTGGAATGGATGCGGGAGTTCCAGAAGCGTGTAAAGGGAGAAATTGCTCTTTTTGCCCCAGTTCCATCACCCTCGCTCAGAAACTCCACGGTTACCCAATGGTAGCACTAATTCAACAATAGGCGCTACCAAGACCCGTGGTTCAGCCACACGTTAGTGTAACACATCCGTGCAAATGGACGATTATTGACACGCAACCACATGAGGGATCACTTGACTTTTCTGAAGCCTTGTTGAGTTGAGATAATTAGCCGTGTTTAATGGGCGAATGTGGTATTTCCAGAGATAGCCTAGTGTAGGTCTCGAATTCGTTAGGCCTATATCCGCAAACTGTAATGTCCGTATGCGTCTATAAATTGCTCGGCTATTCAATTCAATTCAATTCAATTCAAAAACTTGATTGTCCCCGAGGGGCAATTATAGGCTATTATGTTAACAAGACAACAGTGTGCACTGTGCAACTCTGCATACATAACTCTGTAGGCCTACATCACAATAAATACCAATATACAAGTTTGTTGTATATTATAACTTCAGTACAATAATCTGGCTATATCCAACAATACAGACTACAATACAATAGAACTATACCCTACAAAATATATAAAGTAAATTAAGAGTGCAACTGTGCAAAAAGGTGAGAAATTGCCCGTGGGCATGCAGAAATGTGCGATCTGTTCTGTGCAATATTTTAAATCTATAGACTAAACAATACAGGTTGCATGTGCAGTATAGGCAATGTTCTGAATAACTTCACACTGCATGACCAATATGTATTCTGAAGTAAAACCTTTTTTATTTATTTATTTATTTATTTGTGTTGCTATATCATTTTAAATTAAGCCAAATACAAATTAATTCTATATTCTCACTTATATTTAAACTATGATTCATATAATCTATAAAATGTATCTCCCAAATAGCTTTTACTCATATAGCTTGTTGTTATTAGGCTTATTTATATATTGTTATTATACATTGCTTGAAATCAACACTTTGAATAAAAGAAAGAAAAAAGAAAGAAAAAAGAAAGAAAGAAAGAAAGAAAGAAAGAAAGAAAAAAAACGTGTTCTCCCTTTCAGCGTTTTTTGTACTTTTTTATTGCAGCGAGCCACAGCATGCGGCCTGGTAATATATTTGTCCTCTTAGGACTAAGGTGAGATCTTTTCCCATTAGAAAAATAGATTTAGTGGACACAGAAACCTCGAGGAAACTTTATATGTCCATAAAAGACGGAATGGGAGAAAAACAAAGTTATCATACGAAGTTTAGCTATCATGAAAAGGATATTGGATCTACCATGTCAAATCAATTAGGGGAGGGAAATCCAAGTCAGAACTGTGCTCTGTTGGTGCACAAAATGCACCGAAAATAAGAGACCAAAAATGCCTGAGAAAAGTGTGTATAAGATGTAGACCCCAAATAACTCGGGGCTGTAGTATTTCTGAACTCCTTTAACGGTTAACGAAGAAACCATAATAAAAACAACAAGTCTATAATAATATACCTATAACTATACTGTGAGGATCTGCAACTTGGCCTAATAACATAGTATATAAGACTAACTATAACTGTTGGCCTTTTTGTTCTGACGGTTAAAGGACCACTTCACCACTTTTCAACCTATCTTCATATAATTAGTCCTCACTAATGATCATGATAAAATAGCACAATTGATTTACACTTAGTCTCATGTGTCTCATAGGAGGGCTGTGGGCAGTTCAGAAACCCGTCCACCAATGAGTGACCTCATTGATGGGGAATCCAATAGAGACTGCAGGCTTTCTATTCCTCAAAAGTTGCAATGTGAAAATGGAAGCCATCGTTCTCACGATAATAATAATAAAAAATCTTGTTAAAAAAGAAATCTGCCTAACGATGATGTCACTGGTGGGGGTTTCTGAACTGCCCACACAGACTGAGTAGAAAAGAAATGTGGTATTTTACCATGAACATTAGTGAGGATATGAAGATAAGTTGAAAAGTGGTAAAGTGGTCCTTTAAGCCCGGCCCACTATGAAGGGATGAAATGTTACACATATTTAGGTCAATACAGTGCAAGTCTGCAAGATGATGCAGTCGGTCGACAATCAGTCAATCAAATCACGTTTCATACGGAGATTACACATTTTAATGATGATAACGATGATTTTGCACTAAAAGGGCAACTGAGATTTGGCCTTCAGGTCAAAATCCAGCGCCGCCACCAGTTTTTCTTTTTCCCAAGCCATGACATCTCCCAAGTTATTCACGGACATGAAAAACAAACTCAATGTCAGGATCAGGACTAGCACGTTCAATTTCAGTTTCAACATTCTTATATAATAGGCTACTTTTTCACTTAACTGTAACTGTCACACTGTTTAAGTTCCTCCTAAATGTCATTGCTTTTCAGTACTTCTTGCTTGAATGCCGTGTTGCCAGCCTTAAAGTCACAGTTGAATATGTAATGACATACTGTAAGTTCTGGACCACGACCCATGGTAATGACGGTATATGTAGGGTAGGGGTACAGGGAGGATCAAGTCAAATGGGTTGCAAACTCAACAGGTATAGTTTGAGACACGCCTATGGTACTGCTGGAGACCAATTGCAATTTTCCATACCGACATGGATGATGGCTCCAACCTTCACTCTCGTTGCAACCCGGTTCCTTACAGACCTTTTGTATCATCCATTCCTCCAGCTTGCGGAGGCACTTCAGTGTCTCTCCTCTCTCATCCTGGCTGGGTTGTTGGCTATATTCAAATTTCAGGACGAGCCTCAGGTAGGCTAGTCGCTCAGTAGCAGGACCGGGGGGAGGTGCGTGCGTCCAGACTCTTCTAGAAACCAGAGTGTCAAACAGCACGGCCAGCACCAGGGCCACCACGCCGCCCTGCACACTGACCTTGCCCTCACTGCCAAACGTGCATGGTCCTCAGGCGTCGGGTGAAGCGGGCCAGCTCGGACGGGCTCAGCAACTTCTGCATGTCTCTGTAGTGGTCTCTGAGGTGGAGCAAGGAGTTGGGGGAGAGCAGCATGTCGTTGATGAGAGGGTTAGGCTCGTAGCTGCAGGGAACGGGACAGATGTCCAGCTCCAGAGAAGACAGCTGCTGAAACGCAGATACAGGGCAAGACATGACGACTTTTTTTTCCATCTTTGAAGAGTAACGATAAAAGAAAATGACGAAGAGTCAAATGATCAGTCAGTTGTCGGTTTTGATGAGTACCAGCAACAACAATCGTCTCCCTCGTTTGAGTCGTTCCTGTCTGTCAATGACTCAGATGGATCAGTGGTGTGGTATTTATGTGTGTATTTGGGCAATGATTGAGTACAAACAGGTAAACCAGTAAATCACTTTGTTTGAGTGTCTCACAGGCTATGTGTACTAACGCTTACACATGATGAGAAGTGGACAGTAACTAAGTACATTTAAGTAAGTCAATTCAAGTTAACTAAGTCAACCCCCTCCCCCCCACCCACCAGAACTGCACATACTAAAATGGACCCAAATGGACCCTTGTCCATTTAGTACATTTTTGATTCTCAGAATGTTTAACTGAAGGCCTACTCTTACTGTGCACCAGATGCATCACGGTTTAGTGATATTTAGTCTTTTGGTTAGAAATCGGATCTATGATCACTGGAACAATAAAGCCTGCGTTGAAATGTCTCCCCCAAATAGTTGCACTCAACCCAATCTGTTAAGATAATGTTTTGCCGTGTGTGTCTCCATTAACCCTGTAACCTGCATGTCAGTGATAAGTCACAAGCAGTACTCTGCATCACAAAGACTACAGAACCCACCTTGCCTTGGGACAGGGAAATACATTACAATTAGCCTACATATACATACATACATTTAGATAAACATCTCAAACACATCGCATCTCTTTAGAAGAAGGAAATCTATGCACTCATTAGGTCTGTCCTATACACTTAGAAAACACATACCATTTTGTGATGCGTTTGATGTTAGCAAAAAAACATGTGACCCACAACAGTTGAATGGGAACTCAAGTCAACCCCTCCCCCCACCCACCAGAACTACACATACTAAAATGGACCCTTGTCCATTTAGTACATTTTTGATTCTGAGAATGTTTAACTGAAGGCCTACTCTTACTGTGCACCAGATGCATCACAGTTTAGTGATGTTTAGTCTTTTGGTTAGAAATCGGATCTATGATCACTGGAACAATAAAGCCTGCGTTGAAATGTCTCCCCCAAATAGTTGCACTCAACCCAATCTGTTAAGATAATGTTTTCCCGTGTGTGTCTCCATTAACCCAGTAACCTGCATGTCAGTGATAACTTTAAGTCACAAGCAGTACTCTGCATCACAAAGACTACAGACTACTTGCCTTGGGACAGGGAAATACATTACAATTAGCCTACATATACATACATACATTTAGATAAACATCTCAAACACATCGCATCTCTTTAGAAGAAGGAAATCTATGCACTCATTAGGAGCCCTGGCTTCTGTCTTATACACTTAGAAAACACATAACATTTTGTGATGCGTTTGATGTTAGCAAAAAAACATGTGACCCACAACAGTTGAATGGGAACTCAAACCGAGCACTCCTTACCATTACAAGAGGAAAGACAGAGAGATGTGGTGCATTTGTTAACCACACAGCCTTGGGGCATGCAAGGTTATTTCAACAGGTCTCTAGATGCAGAGCGAATTATGAGTTTATTGCCCCCATGATGAACTCTAGTGTGACACATGGGTGTTACCCACACAGTCAAATCCTGAGTTAATGAACTAATGAACATAATATTGAATTTAACCCAGAATGTAAAAACTGACTCATAAGTTAATGCTCAATATCAGATTAATAGACTGATGGCGGTGTGTGTGTGTGTGTGTGTGTGTGTGTGTGTGTGTGTGTGTGTGTGTGTGTGTGTGTTGTGTTTGCATGCATTCATGTGTATTTTGAGGGAGCGAGAGTGTTTATCGTGAAACAGTCCTGATCTCTAAAACATGTCATCTGATATCTTCCCTCACAGTTGGATTTCCTACTTCACCACAGGAAGCAGAGTCTGAGGGGCGCAGCTGATAAAATCCAGCAACGTGTTGGTTCTAGCAAGCATATAATACTGTATATTTATTACATTGTGCCACATTGACTTTGACAGGGCCGAGGGTTCCAACCATGACAGACGATATAGGGATATGAGTCTATGGACATTTCTGCAGGGAAGTAATCAATATCAATATCACGTGAGCATTTTCCCATTTTGATTTCAAATTATGAACATTTCCAGGCGTATACGCTGAAAATGTTCATAATGTCCCAACTTCTCAAATGTTACACTTTTCAGCTAGTTGATGGAACGCATGGGTGTAAATGTTGAGCGTTTGATTGTATTGAGTGTCCTTTAAGAAATATTTGTAACATATTATGTTTTGTTTTGTGCTTTTTCATGTCAGACCTTCAGATTGACATTAGGCCATAGATGCCCAATTGCCCATTTCAAATTATTCTGCCCCAGTGACCCTCATATGGAAAGTTGTTCTGGTTTCTAAATGTATATCACTGCTTGTCACCTAGTTTATCGTATATGCAAGTTGCATGCAGATGTTGGCTACTTGGTCACATGTTATTTAGATAGAAGTATTGTTTTCTTGACCACAAATGCTACAAATGTTATTTAGATGTTGCATGTTGTTTAGACAGATGGTTTGATGTTCATCTGGTATCCTAGTTACAGTACTTTGTAGCGCTTAATTGTTTTCTTTGCACTCTACTTACAACTGGTTCATTCATGCCATTACACTGATCTTGCACTTTGTAAGTCACTCTGGATAAGAGTGTCTACAACAAGTTATGACAAAAAAATGACTGAAGCAAATTGTTAGCAGCCACTCATGCCTGGTTTTGTATTGTAATAATCTTTAATCAATTGAATTATACTTAAATTACTGGCTGGGAGTGCATGTGTGACCCCCTGAAACTCCCTCAAGGAGCCCGCCCAGCCCCAGGGCTCCTTGAGCCCCAGACCCCACTTTGAAAACCTCCTAGCTATAGCTAATATACCATAACATGAATACACTTATAAGTACCAGGATTATTTTATGCATTGGCAGAATCGGCTTTGTTCAAGTTTATGTGCAAACATTTGATTTTGAGACTGAAATAACATTTGATAGTAAATATATTTTAATATTATTAGATTGCTATTTATTTTCCAATTGCATATAAAAGGTTACTTTTTACCATACAATGTGATTAAGTAATCAGCTTTAAAAACAGACTATTCAGGTCATGCTGTTCCAATACTTTGTTTTCAAGGTTTGTGATACCTCAACGTTTCTGTCCAAACATCATTCCAAATCTTCCCTGTAAAGTAAACCATGATGTAGCACTGGTTATGTATAGAAAATGATCTTCTATGTACAGTATGCAAATATTGTATTCATAGGAGACCATTTCAAAACTAGGCTTTAGTTATAGACAGCTGCTAGGACTGAAAAACATTACTTTGTGTAACCACAAGAGGGCATGTGTGAGCTTGCTGTGTATGGTTTCACACAAAGCTGGTATAGTTGCATTTTATATTTCAAGGTTCAACTTTAGGTGTTTTATTGTCATGCGTTTGCTACAATAGAGTTGTAGCAAACAACATTGCAGCAGCCCATACCGAGGTTCTTTCACATATAGCCTACTAAGAAACCATGGCAGCTTGATTCTGTTTGCTGCAGGATATTCATCTGAACTTAATGACTTAGTAGCCTAGTATAGGCCTATGCATTGCCCAACCGAACTAGAAACTATGTTTATGTTTCAATTTGTCAATAGATTGTGTTCGTTTAGAGTCATATCAATAATGGTGATAAAAAAGGTGTTTAGGTTTGGGGACAATCAATAAATAGAGAAGCTAAAAGGAGTTTCCCTTATGTGTTTTACCATAATTAAAAAACAATTAAACAAAAAAACACCCCAGGCAGTCACAGTAATTAAATTGTAGCCACTTGCCAAAATGTGCCCAAATGTGCTGACCTCATCACATTTGTGCTGACCTTTTTCGTGCAAAACAAATGCTTGGAATGGATTCAGAATCATGAAAACACCCTAGTTTGACATGTCACAATTGTCACATGCTACTTAACTTAAAGCATGATGAAATTTGGCGTTATAATGGTTTATTATATATGGTGTGGTATACAATAATGTCCATAACTTTCTTTCGCAATGTTTTCGGCAGAGCCGGCATGACATCACAGGTTAATCCTTAACCGTTGAGCTTTTTGGACTGTGGCTCCCCGGCTATAATTAAGGGAGCGATATGCATTTTATCTTGTTTATTTCTCATACAACTCAACTAAGGCCACAAAAGGTTTATGTCATTTATCCACATATACAAAATGATGTGGTTTGTATTTGGCTGCAGCAGATATTGACATACTAGTAAGTAAGTGGTTCTCAACCTTTTCAAATCCTATTTGAACTGGGGGCCCTACCCTGACAAGCACATGGCATACGTGATCTACAAGCTCCCTAGGCATTGAAAGCTTGTAGATAGGCTAGTACATTTTCACAATGTTTGCTTCTTTCTTATTATTTGACAATTTGGCCAATTTTTGGGGCAGTTCTAACTTTGTATAGTTCGATTACATTTGATGCAAAAAAAAAGTATTTTTATTTTCTTTTTAAAGAAAAAGGTCTTAAATGTCCTTTGGTCATGGGGACACCCCTGGCAGGCCCAACCCGGTTGAGAACCACTGGTATACGTCACAGGTGAGACATCAAATTATTTAGCCTACTGAAATTATAACTGAAATTGTTTCCCTTTCTCTCTGTTGCTACCCTTTACATATGCTATTCAGCAGTATCTGTTTAAATTAATCTCAACACGAAGCAACACACACAAAAAATGACAAATAATTGTAAGACAAATTATAACAATCTGTAAGAATGACCTGGTTAGTGGCTGGAGAAACAGTACAGAGGCATTGGTAAAGGTTAACCAATTGTATGTTTATTCACCAAACTAGCACTACCAACTGGCATAAATACAGGAAGCTTATACTCCCAGCACAGACTTGAGTTCACTGGCAAAATGGCAGCCTTATATACCCAGCTGGAGATAATGAGAATGGACTATACCATTTACAGGGGTGTCTTCAAATGAGAACATAACATAAATACATACATAACATAAGCATACAATAAATACATATAAATAAATAACCTTAAACCATACAAATGTTACAAGTTTCTTAGCCCCTCTACGGAGGGTCCCTGTGCATCTATCCCACGCGAAATGGTATACAGACGTACATACCGTCGGAAAAGGCCGTGCTGCGGCCTTTGGGTGGTGGTGAGATG
Organism: Electrona antarctica; assembly: GCF_951216825.1. Classification (NCBI taxonomy): domain Eukaryota; kingdom Metazoa; phylum Chordata; class Actinopteri; order Myctophiformes; family Myctophidae; genus Electrona; species Electrona antarctica. The sequence goes on from NC_136800.1 coordinate 33,877,162, forward strand.
TTTCAAAAGAAGCATATATCTGCTATAGGAGACAACAGAAACCTCAGCGAATTTTCATTTGGCGCAGAAGCCGTTAAGTATTTTTAATCTTTGTTTGACCGTTTTGGCTGCTGTGAAATTCTCTCTTCCTTCCTTCCTTGACTTCCTTATTGACATCCCATTGTACCGCCTCCAGCACCGGAACTGGCTAGCTGCGACAGAGCAGATCAGAGGCAGGAACGTAGGGACGCGCAGCTAGCCAGCCAACATACAAGTTATACATCCTTCACACTACAACATAATCCTAAACCCAATCCTTACTGAAACACATCACAGGCAATTGTTAGGCATTCAATCAAACCTCAACAATAGAACTCCACATTATTGCACTTACCAAACATATTGCATCTATAACCCACATTGCACTTGCCCCTCATGTTTGTTAATCACCAAGCATTTCCCCAGGTGGAACTCGTTGGCTGAGTGGCCATCTCAGCTAGGACAGGAAACAGTATTCAACAATAAAATCATGACTGCAAAATACAACTGTGCAAGTTAATAAAGTGCAGAGGACCACTCTGTTACATTACCCTCCTCTCCAAGTCCCTCAATCCTCTGGGTACTTGATACAGGACTCTTCTTCACAATTAAAATTAAAAAATGTAATTGCAATATCTTTATCTGACTTAAACTTGGTCAAACAAAATAATAATTAAATTGGACAATCAATGTATTTCAAAATACAAATAGTATGGGCCTTAAAAGAGTGACAGTCTGTTTGACAAACCACTAACACTCCTTTTGATAGGCCTACCTAACTCACTTCCTGGAACTATTTCTATCAGTCAATCAGGCAAGCGGTAGACGGCAAAACCGGAAGTCATTTTAGTGGACGGGAGCAGGACGGTAAACGGAATAGGATGGCACGCACATTTTTGCAGCCCAGCAGACAGAACCGGCGACAGCATCAATGTTAAAATATTTAATCTTTTTACCGTTCCGTGCCATCCAGCAGGTTTTGCCGTTTGCCGTCTACCGCTTGCCTGATTCCATGAATGCAGCATAAGGCTGAGGGAGTCACTCCAATTTGAAATTGGCCTCATGGTGGTGCTATGCTACCAGCCTGCTTCATCATTTGGCTTTGAACCATATGGTTGTAGCCTACAATAAAATTATTTTAGGTGAAGATGGGTAGACATGATGTCAGGGGTCATGTGAGTGTCAAACAGCTTTTTGATATTCCACAATAAGGGTCTTTCTCGGCCCCACCCCTCTCCCATTTGTTTATATTGTGTTTAGGATCCAAGATGGCCGCAGCACCAGGATCAAACAAAATCAAACTAAATGTTTGGTCAAACCATTGGGCTTCCATTGGAAATGCATTGAAGCAGCCGTTAAACACAGACACACGACAAACACAAGACAGGTGTCTTGAATGTGTAAACGTAGCCCAGTAAGGGCTTTGTCGACCCCATCCGCTCACCTCCACCCAACACCCCCTCCTGGTGCTGTGGCCATCTTGGATCCTAAACACAATATAAACAAATGGGTGAGGGGTGGGGCCGAGAAAGGCCCTCAAGTTTTCCTGTAATTTCTTTCCAAAATATGTGGGAGGGATGGCCCTTTTTGTGTGTAAGATTGAATGTGGATCTTTTACTATAGGACCTGGCTAAAATATGAACTTAATTTAGGAATTAGGATATATATCTCAACACTTGCAAGGAATTTCTTGACAGAAAGTAGCTCATAACAGTGGATTTTTATGAAACTAACACTTTGCAGATAGAAAGAGGATAATTAAAGCTCTTCATACAGCTGCAATGTTGGTGAGTTTGACGTCGGGTCGTTTAATAGGACTTTTCTGTTTTGATGTATGGGCTGTCAATTGCAAATTGCGGCTAGTTGCCACCCGGCCAAAGATGGCCACCGTGTGCATATGGTCTATGAGTATTCAAACATTTTGAGCACCTCAGAACATCTGTATAGCTCAAACGGTTCAGAAGATATAGAGCCATGTTTAAAGTATAGCGGTTATTTTAAAAAGATCTGTGGCCATTTGCGGGTATATTTTGTTCCGGATAGAGAATTTCTTACAGTTCCCAAGTTGTTCCCTGGGGTTATATTAGCCATGAACAGTTGAGATCTCTCCTTTAAAATGAAGCAAGTAAGTCCATCTTAGCCAGGTCTATAGAGTCTAGGACCTGGCTATACGATGATTCGTCTAGGACAGGGGTGCCCAAAAGGTAGCTCGCGATCTACCAGTAGATCACACGACATGCCCCTATAATATTTAATTTAAATATAAAAAATGAATTAAGGTGACTTGATTGCTTGATGAGTGTTGCTGTCTGTGGCGGCATTACAAATTAAATACAAAAAATAGCTACCTATTCCATTTCTCCCCCTCTATTTCCCATTCAAATGCATTTGTCTTATATGTAATGCCAGCTTCGCTATTCCAAAGCCCCCTCAGGTACATATTTAAACTATTTTCAGCGATGGTATTCATATATAATACATTATTTCGGTGGGTAGATCTTGTTCAGCTGGTCATTTTGAAAGTAGCTCTCAAGTCAATAAAATCACACCCGTGTGAACTGAGTGGTGTAAGGTCTTATATAGCCTGTCTGACGTAATGAAATCATGTCTGACGTAATGAAATCACACCCGGATGAACAGGGTTTTTTTTCTGTGCAGAAAAAATTAGCATGGTTGCTACAACTGGCTTTGTTAGTGCAGAAAAAATGAGCATGGTTGCTATGTTCACCCTGTTCCCTGACGTAATGAAATCACACCCGGGTGAACAGGGTGAACATAGCAACCATGCTCATTTTTTCTGCACAGAAAAAAAACCCTGTTCACCCGGGTGAACAGGGTCACCTCCTGGTGAAACAAGATCAGTTGTAGGAGTGGTTTACACCACTCAAAAAAGTGTGGGCACCCCTGGTCTAGGACCTAGACTAATATGTGGCCAGCCTGTGTGTGACGTCAGTCATCTATGGGAAAAAAAATAAAAGAGTATGACTATGACACATCTATAGTCTAGTATGCCTATAAGACTCCAAATGAATATAGGAAAGGTCATCCCAATCATATAGCACATTGACATCCATTAGAATTAAATGCTATAAACAACAAAGACATGCATCATTGTGCAATTAATAGACCCTGACTTGTGTCATTGGTTACACAAAATCCAGTGCGACCATAACCAATAGGGATTGCTCTTATCCTGGGAGATTTAAAACGTAACTTATTTGTTATAAGTTGTTGTCCATAGCATAACATGCTTCCATTCTGTAGCCGCATGGAGGAAACCCCTTCACACAGATCTAGGTGGGAGTCGTCACGAGCAAAGGGAACATCTGGAGCCTACCAAAACGTTCAAGGATGAATATTGCTTCTTGAAGGCCTCTGCAAACTCCCATACCTTGCAAGTCTCCGACATATCCAGAATATGCACATGTACCTCCTGGAGAAACAAAGATCAAGTAATCCCACGACTCATCCCACGACTCAGTCGTGGGACATGTGTGTTCAGCCACCCTGCTAGAACCAATGAGACAATGACGAGTACACAACCCACTGATACAAAAATGGGCCCTGCGGGAAAAGTAGACGCACTGAAATTCTGTAAAAAAAAGATACCCACAATTAAAAACACTACCATGGAAAGGCCAGTGGCGACGGCGCACACATAACCCAAAGTTAAAACGCATTTTTTTCTTTGGTAAGTAGAGTTTAGGTTGTCTGGAAGCTCAGCATCAGCTGGTTGGCGTCGGTGTGTAGGCCTATATATGATCGCCAGATGAGATGACAGGCTGTCCGTGTCTCCCGTGCTCAGTGGCAAGGTTCTGGTCAGCTCTGTGTTGTTGGGGAGGTTCTGGACGCAGTACTCCGGTACCAATGTGTGGTGACGACAGACAGGGCAGGGGATCCTCCGTCTTTGACCGCCGTGGAGGTGGAGTTTACTCAGGCAGTCTTCGCAGAATGTGTGTAAACATCCCAATATTTTGGGAATGCGACGGCCCAAGTCGAAGTTATTGTAACATATTTTGCATTCATATTCATTGTTCAAGTCAACGCTGCAGCGCGCAGTTCCAGCATCAGGTGTATTTTCTGCCTCTGGCATTGCTTGCCTATAGGCGATAGCTCAGACAATTATCCCTTCATGTGGGTCGGAGCAGGGAGCAGGACGACCAAGAGGTGTAGAAAAGTATTTCACATATATAACTAAATACATGTTGGGAATAAAGCTAACCATAAGAGATGATGATCGATTCTTACAGCAGTCTCGTCGGTTAGCCATACGTCTCCAGACCAGACAACGTAGCAGTTGACACCTAGGCACAATTCCAAACATTGTAACGAGGACTACTGCCGCGCGCGTGATGCTAATGAATCTTTAATTACAGAAAGGTTCTGTTACAACTGTGAGCCAAACCCAGCACCACCTAGCAGCAGTGCCCGATATCGACCACTAGGGATAACCAACAGTAGAATTAACATTTCTACTGACATTTTTTTGTCAAATAATTAATCATTTAGGAGGCCTATGCAAGTATTTGTTTTTGTTAAAGGTCATTATAGTATAGGCCTATGTGTGTGATATTCAAATGCACGTCTTGTTGTATTTTCAAATGCCAAATACCGTACAGCCTCACATTGATTGATTGATTGATTGATTGATTGATTGATTGATTGATTGATTAATACAGAAATGTAAATGTATACAGTCAAACACTTAGTCCAAAAGGATATGACCGAAAAAAAAAGTCCTTCCTGTCTTGTTTCCATTCAGGTCATATCATGTCAGACAGGCTTTATTGGCATATTTTAATTTATAAACCATAGTGTTATGCTCCATTCTGGAATCATCTCCAGATTACGCATTAAATACTGGATTCCTTTGGGCGATTTGAACAGTTTTACTTCAGACACGCAGATGTTTTTCTTTAGTTTGTTGAATATGCGTTTTTGCTTTGTCACCGTCAAGTTGAGTAGACAATAACAAATAGTATAGTATTTTTCCACACCTCTGGTTTCAGCACCACTGGTATACTGGACAGCACCGATAACAATATGACAATCACTCATCATCCAGGCCATTGTGACATTGCATGTGAATGTGATGCAGGTGATGTGCATATCTGGGAATTGTGGTCACTGCATTGTGGTCAGTTTGAGGATCTCCATACATGGGCATGTTGAGAGACGAGAGTAGGATTCTGCGTAACCTTCTTTACCTTGAGGTGATCTGCTGAGTGATGTGTGACAGGTGTGAGCTGAGGGAGTGAGTCAAGCAACACAAAAGCAGAGTAAACTAGAACTCCCATATCTGCTGGGCGAAGTACAACAATGTGCAAACACAGCAGCAAGATTCGTGAGTTGCTGTGATAGGAGAAGGATATCAAACGGAACACAACCACCCTAAAGACTAATCATTGTGTATATTCCTGCACTATACCTGCATCTTGGTACAATATAGAAATTGATCTATTGAAGATTCTGACGTTCAAATGTACATTTTGTTTTGTTTTGATTGTATTGCTGTATTGTTGTATTGTGCTTTCTGCTTTGGCAATGTAAACGTATGTTTTCTCATGCCAATAAAGCCCTTTGAATTGAATTGAATTGAGTGAATGAGAGAGTAGGGGACCGCGGGAGGTGATTGGTCCCAGGCTGGGAGGATAAAATATCAGCTTTTCTCAGCGTCTCAGCGTCATGGGCTCCTATAGCTCCTTCACTCCCATTATGGACTGCCAGCAAACATACATGATCACACCTTTATGTTCTCTGAATTGTAAAACTGAAGTTCTGGGATGATTTAAAAGACGGGTTTTTTTGCGGGGGGGGGGGGGGGGGACGACGACGACGACGACGACATAGCAGTGTCTGCAGTGTTCCCTTGTAAAAGAGACAACCATCTCAATGGGACTCACCTGTTTAACTGAAGGAGAAAGAAAAAATAGTGACGTGAAGTAATAAATAACCTTTGATACGTTTATAGACAACACATGTTGTTTTTTCCTGCACCTCCGGTTTCAGCACCACTGGTGATGGACAGCGTCAACATAACAATCACCACCCGATACACCTACAATCTTTCCTAATCAAGATGCACATTGCACTTTGATGTAAGTGTTCTCTGAACATTAATATAATATAAAGCAAAAAGCTGATCTATTATATAGTAAACCTATTGCAATATGCATCATCAATATGAAACTTGTATGAATGGATTACAAATAAGATGGAAAAGCATGCATCAATTAACAATCAATCAACTGCCAAATACCAGTGTGGTATTGTTTAATATAGGCCTATACACCTTTCATCTTTGTCAGGGAATTCCAACAATTTATGACCTGATATATAATCATATACCAAGTATGGTCATTTAAACGTATAAAAATTGTAATTTCAAGTCTGTGCAAAGCTGTGTAACCTTTTGATTTGTAATGTTACTATATTGTTGCCATGGTGATGTCTTTGATAGTTTGATTAGTTGCCTTGATGACCCTGATCCTCAGCACCTGAGCTTTATAGAGCCCTATAAGAGCAACACGGCTGTCTGTGATTGACTCTGTGATTGTATATGATGACGAAGGTCCTCTGAGAGGACTCCTCTCCTCTCTATGACCGAAACGTTTGCTGCTTTTTGAAACTTTCACTTTGAGGCAGCACATGATGAAATAAAAGAAAAATAAATAAATTTGCTTAGTTTCTGGGATCATCCTTAAAGTTCGTGTCTTTATCTGCCAGTTTTCCTTTAGACGTAAACAAACGTTTTCCCCTCCCTTGTCTTTCACTCGCATCTTTAAAATGCCCATGCGTGAGCATTTAAAACTGGAACTTCAGTTTGTAATAAGGTTTTAGTAGAGTCATTGAAAATTATGCACAAAGCTTAGTATGAACACAAATATAATATTTGTGAAATACAATTAAAGGGATGCATACGGCGCACACACAAACCGTAATGAAAGCCATCCACTTGTATAGAGGTATGTGCCATTGTATGTGGGTACTTATGTTAGAGTTCGCGTTGGAGTCCTGTGGAAGTGGCCGATCCTCAGCATGTTGATGTTGGTGTGCATGATATATGACCGCCAGATGAGATGACAGGATGTCCGTCCCCCCCGTGCTCAGTGGCAAGGCGCTGGTCAGTTTGGTGTTGTTGGGGAGGTTCTGGACACACTCCGGCACCGAGGTGCGGTGACGACAGAAAGGGCAGGGGATCCTCCATCCGCCACCCGGACTGAGGTGGAGTTTACTCAGTTTACTCACACAGTCTGCGCAGAACGTGTGTGAACATTCCAACATTTTGGGAATGTGACGACCCAAGTCGAAGTTGTTGTAACATATTTTGCATTCATATTCCTCCATGGTGGTCAGCGACTGGCTAAATCAACAAAGGGCTCCGTTCCAGCAGCAGTAGTATGTCCTCCATGTCATGTTTTCCTTCCGCACTTCGTATACCTACCATGCATACAACTTTAGACCATTAACCCATTCCCTTGCCTTCCATATCTGAGCAGGACGGTCCTCAAATGCTGCACAAATAGGCACATATATAGGCTTATAGCCTGTCGGCTGGACGGTTCACGCAGAATGCAGTTGAAAAGAAGTGTGCTGACTTGAGTGAGTCACTTGATGTCTAGCCTCGGAAACCCAGACGTTGTATTTCCTACTTGATGTCACTCTATACACTATTAGCTGAATGGGGTGTAAGATAATGTTACCCTCGGCTTAAGAATCTACGGAGCATCCAAGGGACATTTGTAGGTAAAACATTGTAGGATACAGCTTTATTTTGAAAAGTAGCCTATAAGGGTGCAGGGGGGAAAAACAAAGTTGGTGAATTCGTTTTTTAAGTGGGTGATAAAACACGTTATAGGTAGCAGAAATGGTGACATTCAGAACAATGGCTTCCATTATAGCATATAAACTCTCCTAGGAATAGAAAGCCTGCCGTTTCTATTAGCTTGGATTCGCCATTGATGATGTCACAAGTAGGTATAGGTTTCCGAATAGCCCTCCTCTGAGACACAGACAGAGTACACATGTAGTTGTGTTATAATGACCACTGAGTGAAGACCAATAATGAAGATGTACATTGAAAATGGTATAGGTGAAGATATCTCTAGCACATAACGTGCATGTCTATAGCCTACTTGACAAACGTTTGTCAAACCCATGTTGTTGCCCCAAACATATTATCTGCTGACATTTGAGTCGGACGGTGCAGAATCTGCAGATTCATGCGGAGACTTAAGCCAGCACATTAACCATGCGAGAACAACTGAGACCATGGCGAGTACGCTACCCACTGATAAACAAATGGGACCTATGGGGAAAGTAGAGTCATTGAAATTATGTACAAAGATTATGCCCACAATTAACAACACTAGCATGGCGAGGGGAGAGACTATGGCGCACACACAACACATAGTTATAGCAACGTTTTTGTAGACGGGATTGCTTTCGTGGGTATTGGAGTCCTCCTCTGGAAGTGGCCGAGCCTCAGCCTGTTGTTTGTGTGCATATATGACCGCTAGTCTAGCGGTCATATATGCAGACGAAAGGCTGGCCGCAGTGGCCGGGTCATTCTCTCCCGTGCTCAGTGTCAGGGCTCTGGTCAGCTCTGTGTTGTTGATGAAGTTCTGTACGCCGTACTGGGGTACCGGGGTGCGGTGACGACAGACAGGGCAGGGGATCCTCCATCCACCCTCACGGAGGTGCAGTTGACTCAGGCAGTCTGCGCAGAATGTGTGCGAACATCCCAATATTTTGGGAATGTGACGGCCCAAGTCGAAGTTGTTGTAACATACTTTGCACTCAAATTCCTCCACGGTCATCGGCGCCAGCTGGTTAGAATCAACAGCAGCAGGTGTATTATGCCCTTGCTGTGCTTCTGCCATGTTTTCCTTCCGCACGTCGTATACAACAAGGTTTGTAGCCTATTTTTAGACAACCATCTCTTCCATATATCTGAGCACTGGTGAGCAGGACGGGACTATGCGAAGTAGGCTAGGCTAATAATTCACATTATGTAGTCTATATAGTCTCTCGTTTCGGCGGTGAACGAGACGCAGCACTGTCCGCCGTTTGTCTTTAGTTTAAACCTAGCCTTAAAAAAATAAAATCCAAACCAGCGTTATATTTAGATCACTCTCGCCCACAACGTCGTTCTGTCATCATTCCCATTCCGAAACATTGTTTACTATACTGGCTTAGCCTCGGCGACCATGTGATGTGGATTAATGTTTCATTGAAATTGTAGACAGGGAGCGAATGAAATGATCAGAACACTGCCCCTGCTGTTGTGCTCGGCACCAGCCAGAGCAGTGTCTTTCTATCATAGACTGCTTTCTCAATCGGGACCACACATTTGCAACTGAGGAACAACATCATCTCCTTTATTAGGCCTATACATCCGATACTTATAATCCAGTCATATGCATTAACGATTGTAATATACAGTCTAATGCCATTTTGTCACTAAGTTATAGGCATGTACTTTATTAAGCACGACGTTGAGGTTTTTTGCACCTCTCGTTTTCAGCACCTCTGGTGGTGGACAGCGCCCATAACACTTTAAACTAGCTGACATATAAAGCGTATGTCGTTGACTCTGAACTGCGTTTAGAGCAGGCGTGTCCAAACATTTTTCAAAGGGGGCCATATTAGAAAATATTAAAACACCCAGGGGCCAACTACAAAATGTAGCTTCGGATTTAAACGATTCTATTTAACTATCATCATCATCATTTAATATCAATGGTCTTTTGTCAGGTGTGTGCTGTGAACTAAAAGTGTATCTTTTTTTTAAATGTTTTTTCAGCCTTATATCACATTACCAAATGTAATCAAGCAAGCAAGGTAAAAAAAAGAAAGAAAGGAAAAACAAAGAAATACAATGAATACTGACAAATTATACTCTGTGAAATGCCCAGGTTAAAACACTTGTGTGAAGTGAGTGGTGAAACTCCGTGTGGAGGTCCCCGGAAGTTCCAGACCCACAGGAACGCGCCCAGGGTGCCGGCCCAGTTCCGGCGAGCCGCCCCGCGTCCGAAATGGTTGAGAAATGACAGAGTTACCGTGTGGGGTCCCGAGGGGGTCCCTCTACTGTACTGTACTATACCTGTCACTGTACTGTCACACCCGAAATCATCATATATACAGTTTGTATGTGTTTGTTTGTTTGTTTGTTTGTTTGTGTGTGTGTGTGTGTGTGTGTGTGTGTGTGTGTGTGTGTGTGTGTGTGTGTGTGTGTGTGTGTGTGTGTGTGTGTGTGTGTGTGTGTGTGTGTGTGTGTGTGTGTGTGTGTGTGTGTGTGTGTGTGTGTTAGGCTGCACAGTGACACTTGGTGGTGAAAACCAACCAAACACAATTTTCAGGCTCGGACATCCAGGGACCCAGGCAGGGACACACATAGCTGTCTATAGGAGTGGTTGCACCACTCAAAAAATGTTGGGCGGGCCGTTTCATAATCCTACTATAAATGTGTCACGTGTCTGTGTATGTGTGTGTCTGTGTGTGTGTCTTTATGCGTGTGTGTGTACGGTTGTAATGCACGTAACTCGAGAACCGTTTGCCCCACCGATTCAAATAGAGGGTATGCGTGTGACATCATCGTACCTGGAAGTTATGCGGGAACGCCCACTGAGTGGCAAAAAACTACTTTCTGGCCTTGACAGCCCATTCATCCAAACAGAAAAGTCCTGTCTGATTGCATTAAACAATGTTAAACTCACCAACATTGCATCTGTACGAAAAGCTTGAATTATCCTCTTTCTATCTGCAAAGTTTTTGTTTCATAAAAATCCATCATAGAAACGTTATGAGCTACTTTCTGTCAAGAAATGCCCTGCATTTGATTATTTTTCTAAGTGTCAGAGTTTAGAAGTGCTTGTTTTCAATAACACAACATTTTGTTGTAGCTGACGGGCACGTACAGGTCTAGTGTTGTCAATGAGAGACTTTCACAGTGGTCCACATGGCACTGCTTTATCAAGTTTTCTAAACGTGGTCCTTGAGCATTTGAAACTGGACACAAGCCTGCAGGGCTTCAAAGCATTACAGGGGCTTCTCTGCACTGCTGGCACCACAGACACCAATCATGTGCATGTATAGTGCTATGCACATGTCCTCAACCTCATGCTGTCTGATACACTCAAATAGTTGCGAACGCAGTGATTGCGAACGCAATGAGCACTAACTATGAGACCTAGCAGAACAGAAGATGTCTGTCTGTGTGTGTGTGTGTGTCACGCTGTAACACCACCCGCCCGCCACCAGAGGGCGCAGCTGTATCACACACAAAACACACACACACACACACAAAACTTAACTTAAAAAGAAAAACTTAAAAGAAAAAAACTTAAAGAAAACTTAAAAAAAACACACGCGCACACACACATACACACACTAAAAAAAACTTTAAAAAAAACTTTAAAAAGTACGTAATTTATTCTAATTGTTGTTATTGCAATTTACGAGCTGCGTTCACTTCCCGCGTTTGCGCGTCTTACTTGTGATTAAGAGTGGATCGCTATGTTTGATTTCCTCAGTGACACCACAGTGTTCATCGGGGAGTCATATCAGAGAGTGAATCTGTGGGAAAAGGAGAGCTATCACAAAAGACACAGGCGCATGAGAAACAGAGTTTATGACTCAGAAAAAGTAATACACTACACAAAAAAGTGTAGTGTATTAAAAAAAAGTGTATGTCAAGTAATGTAAGGCATTACTTTTTTCAAAAGTCATGCCTTACATTACTTGATTACTCCCTGGAGAAAGTAACTAGTTACACTATACTCGTTACATTACTTTTGCGTTACTCCATAAGATCGCCTGAGATGCATTGTCACATAATTTGCCACTTAACAAATCTTTATAATCCTAATAAGGAGGACATACACAAGATATTTCTTTATGCTCTTTAATGCCAGGTTGTTGAACAAGTGAAGGAATGAAACAAAATGGGCCTTTCCAAAACGGTCTAGTGCAGTGGTTCGCTTGACCTTGTACCAATGAACTGTACTGTCATGAAACAAAACTCCTAATAAATTCTTTAATCAATCAATCAAACCACCAGAGGGGGCTCAAGTACCATGTACATGTTGTTACGACAGTTACGAGTGTGTCTGCGGCCATAAGGCTGTGTTGTCTTGTGTGTTGTTGCTGCTGCTGCTGACACCGGTTTGTAATGTGTGTAGCGCGTTGCCGGCGCACCTTTTCAGCTCACAGTAAAGTCGCATACCTGTTCAACTCATCTCCTTAGTTGTGTGCATTATTCCCCAACGCAACACTGCTGAAAGCAGCAGCAGGACGCAAGTAACTAGTAACTTCCAAAGCGACCAGACCAGTAACTGTAAATGTAGTTATATTACTCGTTAATACCGACCAGTAGTAGTGTAGTTACAGTAACTAGTTTTTGTAACTAGTTACACCCAGCTCTGGTCATAAACAACAAGGATCTGGGGTAAAGTATGCATGTGGCAGATTAGTCAGTCACTAATGAATTGCCCTTCCAAATAGCCTATAAACAAAGGTGTATATAAACACCTAAATGCATAACACTGACATCTAATGGCATCAGTTGCAATTGTCACACAGTGAAACTAAAGCTATAAACACATCTCCATGTAAAAAAATATCACACTAAATTCGTCTCACAAATACTTCAATACCATCAAGTAAGTTATTATAAGCATAGACTCAGTGTTCATTTGTTTTTGTAATAATTTACCAAATAATGTACCCAAATGGACTCTTATATGGGACATTTGGGGCCCTTTAGGATCCATTCAATATAATACATTAAAAGTGTATTAAAATTTAGTTTTAAGCGTGTTGGCTTTCCCTTATCTGTTACCTTTAGCCAAGCACCTTACATTGATGAGTGTATAGCTATTAGCTCTGTTTTGTATGTGTCCCACGGCTTCAAATATGTATGAATGAATCCCAACAACAAAGTGGGTATTTGTCTCCAGTTGTTTTAAGAGGAGACTCTGAGACTCTCTGGAGTTAAAGTCCGCCTCTTTCAGGTCTCTCAAAGGGACTCCTTCACTTGGTCATCCAGCCGGTGAATAATGCCACTTAAACGCCACCGTGACAAAAGCTTGAGAAGAAAGAAGGGGCGGCAGGCTTCTACTGGGAGCCCATAGAAAACACTGTGTCTGGGACAGAGGGCTTCATTTCAGAGGGGCTGTGGGGCTTAAAGTTAAAGATTACTTTGAAATCTGCAACCCCCTCCCTTTCCTCCCCACCGCCAAACTCTCCCCACTCCACATAACCCTCCCTCTCTGGAAAACTAAAGAACCTGCCGCCAGAGAACAGCGGATGAGTTGGGAGAAGATCCTCTTTGATGACAGAGAAGGATCCTTTTGTTCCCTAATCCCCCTCACACCCCCGTGACCCCCACCCAATCCCCTTCCCCTCCTCAGGCATATTTTAAGCACAATTTGACATACAGGCAAGGGCTCACTGGTTATCATATTCTGCTTATTCCATTCACAAAATAATGAAATGCATTAATCGTGCTGAATCATCTATCAAATACAGTAATTGAATAGATAGCATACCTGTGTGTGTTCAGGTATGTAAAGTGTCCAATCTTCAACCAAACCCAAATTTATACTTTGCTGTATGACATTGTAGCTCCTTTTTTAGTTGAAAACAAGGTTGTTGTTTTTTTGTTTGTGTTTTTCGCAAGCAAGGCAAAGTTTAAATTATGCTTGTCATGATGTCATATTAAAAATAACAAGCAGTAAAAAGCGAGCCAGAAACATTGGAAATTAGTGGCACTGTTGATTATAGTTTTCTGTAATCTAGTTTGTATTCAAATTAATTTTGTTTCTAGCTTTTACTTATAGCTTTCAATAAGTCACTGCCCATTACTTTTCAGGACCAATGCACATGCACTCAAAGAATATCACTCTTGCAAATTTAGTTTTTCCAATATTTGCAATACAAGGATACGATCATGATATTTTACTTGACAATTAATTGTCACAAAATAATTGTTAACAATTTCATTGTGTTTTTGACATTGAACATTGGAACATTTAAATAAAAAGTACATTTCTGTTTGGCTTTTAGGCTTCATAAAGAACAGTTGCATAGAGCAGATATGAGAAATAACATAATAAAAAAAAGACTGACATTTAATAACGTTATACTTATAATAATAGCGGAAATAGCCAATCTACACGCTCACAACGTGTTGCATTGTGCCACCTTGTGAGCATATAGTTCTGCATGTTGGAATTTATAATTTTCTTTTCCCAACATGGAAACGATTATTATATCTCAAAATAATTGCAATCAGGTGATTATGTATATTAATGGTGACAGGCCTAGGAAAATATATACTTATCATTCACCATAAGCAAAACCGGATGACACTAGTCAAGTGCTTGTCGGGTTGTCTCCCAGGGGACCCTCCAGTGGTCATTCTGCATGCTGTCAGGAAGGTATAGAGGTCAGTCACCCTTGCTCAGAGACAGTCTGTCCCAGGATATAGCACATATTTCCTCTCTTTATTCCTGGGTTGCCCGCCCCCCTTTTAAGGTTATCCCTAAGTGTGCACAGCATGTGTCCCTATGTCATCATCGGATTGGACATACATAATTGACAGAGAAGATGAAAGTCTTCCCTTTGCTTGTAACATCTGCCCTCTCATGACTTGTGTCCAATCAAGATGACCTCACAGACATAGCCCTAGGACAGCTATCATGAGCACCCTGCAGTGTACACACAGTGACATGACTCATGTCATCATGTGGTTGTGTATGTGTGTTTGGGGGTGGGGGGGGGGGGGGGGGGGGGGGGATAATGTGCATTAAAGTGTTCACTCATGGTCATGTGTGTTTGTCAGTAGTCTACATTTGGTCTGTACACACACACATATGGCCTTATAAGCATGCAAACACCCTGAGGACCAGGGAGTGTATAGGGATGATTGGCCACGGTCAGTGAGTGTGTCAAAAAGGGCCTTACCTGGCCATTACGCTTTCACCGAGTCGAGTTGTGCTTCAGAAGATGTCCCCTGAGGGGAAACACGAAAACACACAGGAATCTTCTGGTGCACACATTTACACAGTGGCACCCACAGGATGGAAATGTATGAGAAGAGGGGTAGAGAGGGTAGAAGGAGACATTATTATTACATATTATTACAACTCAAGAGGTTATATAGCATAGATGTATATCTATTATAACCATGCATACAAAACTATGGATTATTTTCCCTCTCACCTTGTGCCATATCTCCTCAGGTGGTTCTGGGAAGAAAATAGCCCATAGTCAAATGATAACAAACTATGTATTTACCATGGTATTTACTTCCTCGCACTCCCCCTGGTGTGTGACAGTGGAAGTGCAGCAAGGAAAAAAAGTGAATATAAAATGCATCAACATTGTGTGCGTGTTTTTCTTTGCTGCCCTCAGATACACACCAACTATCCAGCCTTTTATTGACTAGCAAAACGTTTACTAAAGTAACAAAAGATTAAATTAGAGGCATACTGTAGTCACTGAACAGCCTGAATCTGCTCTAGGTTACAGGGATTGGGAAGGCCATTTCATAAAATATTCTCATTAATATACGGAAATTATGAGTCTCTCTAGGTCAAAAACAGATAACCAATGGCCATTGGCCATATAAGTAATTACAGTGGTAACCTAATTGCTATGGAAATTGGAGAATAATTTGAACTCCGGAGAGAAATCTCCAGAGTTTGGACACGGGACAGAAAGTGGGGAAACATTGTTGCTGCCTTTAGGGTTACAATCACAATGTATAGTGAATGTACAGTGTGTTTTAGTAGAACTAAAAAAAATCTAAAAATATTATTATTATTATTATTATTATTATTATTTAAAAACAATTAGGGTAATGTCTAATCAATCATGATGACTCATGTCAGTTGTCACGAAAAAGAAAAGTCCATTGTCAAATGAAAGATGTTCTTGAGAAGGTACGAGTCACCAACAGGGGGCGCCGTTTTTCCATTTTTGACGCTCTCATCTCTAATCTATCGATGGTGAGGTGATGCCATAGATGCAGCTGCTTCGGTGGCTCTGTTGTTCTGTTCTGTTCTGCTCTGCCCTGCTTGCTTGCTGACCAGAAAACTCGACGAGTCGACGATGATGTCGCGTCTCGAAAGTTGAACGCCGAAAATAGCAGATGTACAAGATTAGATCTGCTCATTTCCACCGCTCGACTCCGTCTTCGTACGGCGAAGTATAATAAACCATTAGACCATTATAAACCATTAGAAGGAACCTCTTGATCGGACGCTCTCTGTGTGTGACCGAGAGTAACCCCCGCTGACGTCGCAGCCGCCTCAAGCACGCGCCACCTCCAGTCGTCCAATCGCAGACGTAACCGTCTCGACGTCGCCGTCGTCACTTCCGGGATGATAAACACGCACGGGCCCCGGTGGTGGTGGTGATGATGCTCACAGATTTTTTTATACTATTGTCATTCAATTCCATTCTCTCTCTCTCTCTTTTTTTTTTACAAGTCAGATTTGATAGTTTGATTCATAACAAGATATGCCATTATTATAAATAGCTTATTATAATGAGAGGATCATCATGCCATAAATATGACAAATACAGTTTGTTTCCCTCCTCCTCAGCGGATCTGAACGTAGCGGTCGATAAAGAGGTGAGGAGGATGTGTTGTGTTGTATTGTCTTCTGCTGCTGCTGCTGCAGATGTTCACTATAAATGTCATATGACGCCTTTATATCAAACGTAATAACATGCTGATCGTCCATGTTTAGCAGGACGCCGACCCGGCTTCTGTCGGAAATGTAATTTCATGTGATTAATTGATATGTTTCATTGAATCAACAGCTGTATGGGTGGGTTAGCTCGTGGGCTAGCTCACATTTAGCTTTTCCATTTGCTGGCTAGTGCGTGCTGCTGCTGCGGCTGCAGCTTTTAGTCCCACTAGTCCCAATATGTGGTGGAGGAGAAAATGGCTTCTTGTACTTAAAAAACGGATCTCTATCATCTCTCGCAAATGCTTTGATGATGTTGCACACACAACAAGCAAATAACTGCCCAGTCAGTGTGTCTAGAGAATGTGAGTGACCTATAACGTACCTAACGTGACCTATAATCTCCTCATCTATTGAGTAGGCTAAGGAAGATACTGGAAAAGAAAGACTAACTATAGCATCATGTTGCCTCTGCTCATATTGGAGGTTTTAAATACACGTGTTGATTGATTATAGAGTGAATCCTTTATTTAACACCTGTGTGTGGGGGTTGGAAATTATTATCTACTTCTTTGAAATATGGCGTCTCCTTGGAGAAAGCAATGAATGTTGATCTTTAAAGCTGGTCATGCAGGGTGAATGGATGACAGAGTACATATTATAACACAACAACGGTCCCATGGGAATATATAGCTATGGGTTACTAACTTACTAGTCTGTACACCAACCACATGATGTATTATCACAAAGCTGTTCTATTATTTATCACAGATATTCTGATCTGGCCTGCAACTGAAGAGGTAAACCTTTTCAATGTATGGTTCTTACTGCATTATAACACAAGAACAATGCCATTGTCTTGTAGTAACTGTTGCAGCCTCATGTGCTAATAAATACAGGTTTCAGTCAGGTGTGTGTCTTTGTAGAGGGACGTGTTCATTTATCCTACTACCAGACAGTGTACACTACTAGACAGAGTAAATTAAGAGGACCTTCCTGTAGAACAGGTCTCAGGTGGCAAGGTGAGAAGTTGTTAGTTAGTGGTAGTACACTGCCTTTTTGGCTCCGTCTGGGTTGTCTTTTGGACTTGATGACAGATGTAGTCCAGTGGTTTTCAACCTTTTTCATATCAATGTCCACATTTATTCTCCATTTGAGCCACAGACCAAGATGAGATTTGGCCTCGCAGGCCCAAAACTTAAGAATATTTTGTTATTGTTGGATAATATTTTGTCCACAATTCAATGCTGTATTGATTGATGTGGTACCATATAGGAGAGACAACAGGCAGGTTGATCAAAATAGCAATTCGCACCACGTTTCGAGCTTGTAGATCTGCTTTTGTGTGACGCAGTAGTATGCTCAGGTAGGGCGTTAATTTAGCCTACAAAAAAGCACAGAAATAATATGGAGATAAGAGGTGTCTGCCCGACACAACGATATAATAACAACAAAAATGACACAGATGCTCTCCTGGATTTAAAGGTATGGCATGGCTTTCCAGGTCTAAATAGGTTAATGTGCCAAATGTGATCCCGTGCTATTGGTGTGTGCATATATGACTGGAAATGTGTGAGACTGGCTTAGGTCGCTTAGCAGACTCCTTACCCAGGAGGGGAATCTAATTGCAGTAGTATTTGAAGACATTTTTTCCGGTTGTCATAACATACTTCCCAAATTATCTTAACCTACTTGCAAGTTTTGCCCCCCTGAGAACATCTACATTGCATAGAAGTGAGATCTGCTCATGGTTATAGATGTTATAGAAGGCTTCTATTATTGTTATGTCCAGCACCCATAGCCTATGTGTTTTTACATGAGTTTTTACAGAAGCTTATTAGGTATTAGTGGTAAGGTCAATTTTATTTATAAAGGTACATTTTATTTATACAGCGCTTTTCAAAACAAATGTCACAGGGTGCTGTACAACAAACAAAATGAAATAAAACAAGAGCAACACATAGATCAACAATAAAACGACAACACAATGACAGAGTAGTGATAAAATATATAAACATGCAGTACCAAATAGACAGTATTACAAACAAAAGTGCTTACGAAACAAATGGGTTTTTAGCAGCTTTTTGAATGTATCGACAGATTCTGCCCTCCTTAGGGAAAGGGGTAATTCATTCCATAGGGTAGGGGCTACAACCGCAAAAGCTCTATCGCCTTTAGTTCTTAGTCTTGTATTAGGAATTTTTAAGAAGGTCTTTACCTGAAGACCTCAGTGTTCTCACATTTGCTATGGGGGATAATAGTTCAGTTATGTACATGGGAGACAGCCCATGGAGAGCTTTAAAAGTGATTAATACAATTTTAAAAACAATTCTGCAGTCAATTGGAAGCCAGTGTAAAGCATCAAGCACAGGGGTGATATGAGACCTAATAAAAGTGTTTGTTAAAAGTCTGGCAGCTGCATTCTGCACCAACTGGAGGCGGTGTATTGAAGAGCGACTGAGGGTAGTGAATAATGAATTAGTGCTGCATGGTTATGCTTAAAATGATAATCCCAATTAGTTTATCTTAATATTCTAATCATAAATATAATTATTGATGATGATGACTTCTGGTACCATCATGTCTTTGAGAAAATGTTCTGTAATGGTCTCTATGATTTTGCTGTGCCTCTGTGAGCCGAATGGATGGAGAGACTCTCCTCCATGTCTCTCCATTGGTGTACCAATGTTCTGCTCATTAACTGTAACCTAGCCTCAGAAAATCCTGGTCACAACCTAAGGCTGAGAGTGTATCGGAGTAAGTGTCGGGCCAAAACATCCGTCAGATGTATTTTATACGATAGTTTTCGACCAATCACAACACTTTCACAGAGAATGTAAACAGATTTGTAATAAAGCGTCAACGTCATTTCTTTGAGCGGTACTCCTGCCCAAATCCTGCTACTTCCGCCAATACACTTTACAGCGTAGGCCTTGCCCAGTTGACTGTAACCGTGATAACATGAGGGCAAGGTGACCTAAGATGTAGACCTAAGAATAGTTGCTTCATGATTACATAATTAAGAATGGTAAAATCTAACCTTTCTGAACTACTTTCAATTCATTGTGCCACCATAGTTACCACAATGGTAGCCTTGGAAACCCAGACGTTTTATTTCCTGGAAGAAAGAAAAACCACAATGGTAACTTATCAGTAAGGAATCAGGATACGCTTCCAAGTCTTAAAGATAAGATTCTTGGGGCATCGCTGCACCAATAGCCGAGTGGTTAAGGCGGCATACCGTACCACAGGCTCTGATGCCTGACAGTGAGTCCCGGCTCCAATTCCCAAGCTTGGCAGACCTTTGCTGCATGTCGTTCTATCAATAAAAAAGGCAGGAAAAGCCCCCAAATTATTTTTCCTTTAATAAAACTATTCTTTGTAGGTGTTCAGCACTGTAGTGTTGTTAGACTCAATGCTAACAGTAGGCAGAAATGTGCTTCGATATTCAGGGAAATGCATCGAATTATTGATGCGAAAGGCACAAGCAAACCATTTTAATGTTGCAAATATTGGACACGCAAGACAAACATGGCATCATGTTTTGCTCACATGACCCCAAGTGCACAAGGCAGACTGTGTTTAGGTTGCTTTGAAGTTATACAGATGGATATATTTTTAGTTCTGTGACAAAATTAGAAATTCAAAGACCATAAATTAGTCATTTAAAACGTCAGTCTTTGAAATATGTGAGTATAATTTAGATTTGGTAGTGAAATTATATTAACCACATATTGTCAAAAATAGTCAAAGATTTAAGAGCTTGTTGATCAGGGGCTTAAGTGGTTAAATACAGTTTATTTGGACTGTACCGAAATAATGTTTCTGGTAGTTTCACTATTATTAAAAGCATTTGTGTTATGACGGTTTCCTTCTTAGTGTGAATGCAGTCAGAAGCTGTATAGTGCTAATAGTATGCCTATGCCCCCTCCACTCCAAAGAAAACTAACAATAAATAATATAATCAACATGTAGAAATCCTCACTAGCTCTCAGTTATTGTAACATATGGAACTATGGAATGCACTTCCCATCACAGTCAGAACTGCAGCCTCACTCCCAATCTTCCGCCGTAGTCTGAAAACCCACCTCTTCAGACTCCACCATGGCCCGTAGCACTTGCCCTAGCCTAGCCCCTTAGATAGCACATTATGTAGATACATAGATACTCCACTGTTACGTTCTTAGTTTACGCATGATTCATGATAACTACTTTTTATATATGTGATGTATGCCATGCTTTTGTTATTGCTTAATGTAAATTGCTCTGGATTAAGAGCGTCTGCTAAATGCCTAAATTGTAAATTGTAACATGAAGGCACTGAACAGAAACACTGACACTTGTAGATAACATGTATCATGCCGTGATTAGAGGAAGTATCTACTACTGTATGTAAAGTTGAAGCGCAAATTGCTGCTGTTTCTGTTTCTGTTATGTGTGACTTGAGACCAGAGTTCGATCTGTGAGAGAGAGAAAGAGAGACATATACTTCCCACAGATTACTATCACCCAAGGAGAGTAACATGACTAATGACAAAAAACTCCCGTATCTGCTGGGCGTAGTACAACAATGTGCAAACACAGCAGCAAGATTTGTGAAATATGCTGTGATAGGAGAAGGATATCAAATGGAACACAACCAACTAATCATTGAATGGCTGAATGCATTCAGCATCAAGTGACCTCGGTATATAGAAATTGATTTATTGGATATTCTATTACTACTCAGAGTCTAGATTAGATGGTATCATCAGTCTAGACTCTAGACTCGAGTCTAGACTGATGATAGGTTCTTGCTAGTTTGCAGGGAGTGGTGCAGCGCAGGTGAGCGGTGTCAGTTAAGTTAACCCTGTTGGCACTCACAATCTCTGGGCAATGGGTCTGACAGCAGTTCATTTTTAGTATAGCACTCTATTTATTTAACCACAGATAATCCTAATTAATGGTTGAATGGTACTAATGGTTGAAGTTAACCACTTTGGGCATGTCATTATAGCTGGAAGTGGCCAAAAATAGTGAAAATAGCAGATCAATAAGCTGTCAATAAGCATGTCGCTTCGAGACATGCTGTGAGCTTGTATTTTGTGTGACACCATCGCACAATGATGTATGAAATTAGGATGTGAGTGGTTAAAATACTGAAATATCTTGTGTTATATGTGTTCTACTGGACACTTTATTTTAAGTCATGCATATCTTCTGTCTGTAGAACTGTAGTACAACATATAGTGAATTAATTTGAATTTAATTTAAAATGCGTACAGTAGACATTTTAATTAAAATTATTATAATACAATCCGTAATCCTAGCCAGTACCCAAAGGGTACATAATAGAGAGTATGCGCATGCTTAAAGTGAATGGCACATCAACAGGAAAAGTGAGTTTAACATTGTTTAATGTTGTTTAATGCAATCAGATAGGACTTTTCTGTTTGGTGTATGGGCTGTCAAGGCCAGAAAGTAGTTTTTTGCCACTCATTAGGCATTCCTGACGGGTTTGATGATGATGTCACACGCATACCCTCTATACCTGCTGTGCAATGCAGCTTCGAGGCTAGTAGAGGCTAGTAGAAGGGCGTCGCTCTCAGTCTCATCAGTCAGTGCTAGATTCCTGGGGGAAGGGTCACTTCTAACACTGTCATGATTGGTCGCTGGGTTACTATTCTCCCAGTGCAGACCTCCCCCATTCAGCTTTGGAATGTATCACTAAGTTTGCTCAGGTTCACTGGCTAGTGGGGATACACCTAGTTACACTCTGACCTGCATTGATAGCCCAGAAATAACTTCCTATCAGCTAGCTGAGTGAAACACTGTCAGACCTCTACTCACTCAAAGGCCTTTACTCAGTACAGTAACAGCAGTACATCCCGGGAGTATGACTCAGTACGAGTCAAACACAAATGGTGTTGATGCTGTGCCTGCCTGCACATCTTTCTCCTAGATAAGACTTACTAACCTGTGGCTGTGGTGGAACGGAAGCATTTACGGCAAAATAGGTATTGGGGCAATATTTTCTTTAAATACTAAAAACCTCCTTGATGAATCTCTAGATACAAGAAAGTGACATTTAGTGCTGTTCTTCCTCTGCAACACTGAATTTCTTAATTACAATCCCCACACTCCCAAGGCTGGCATCTTGTGTCTGTGCCCTTGGGCCCGAGGGACTGGAGAGACAAATAATGCTGATCAAGGAACAAGCTAAGGATAGGCCTTGTCCCCAAGCAATCATTGATTTATCTGCGTGCGTGTGCGCGTGTGTGTGTGTCTGTGTCTTTGTTTTTGTGTTTGTCCGTGTGTGAGCAAGTGTGTACATGTCAAGGCTCAATCAGCTGTCATTACTCTTTTCTCAAACATACCAAAAAACCTAAGCTTCAATGCAGGTTGTATTTCTAACGGCGTGCTGTTGTGTCTCCAGATTGCAGGGCTACTCTACAAAGACCACCAGCCAGTGACAACCTCCCGGGCCTCACAATAAGTCGAGAGACCCAGCGAGCAGAGCGAGCGGCGGGCGAGTTGTTGTCGCTGGAACACCCTCCAACCCCTGTCCCTGCACGCCTCCTTGCTCCACCTTCACCTCGGACCCCTGGCCCTCCTGCCGTGACCTTGGCGTAAACATGAAGCTGAAGGAGGACATGAACCCTCTGCTGCTGCAGGTGTTCCGCTCTGTGGTCTGGGTGTACTCCGTCATCACCTTCCTGCCGTGGTACTTCTTCACTGGCGCAGGCGCCAACCTGGAGCGGTCGCGGCGGCTCAAGGCGCGCTCTATCAGCCGGCTCCCGGCAGGGCCCTACAGGGCCATCAACAGCCAGCAGAAGCTGGCGGCATCGATGCGCCCCGGTGTGGACACCCTGGACAAAGTGTTTGAGTATGCCGCCAGGAGGTTCCCTGAGAGGGACTGTCTGGGCACCAGGCAGGTGCTGAGCGAGGAGGATGAGCCCCAGCCCAACGGCAAGATCTTCAAGAAGGTAAAGACACGTCAGTGGAGATATGGTGTCGACTCGCGCTGTCGCTGGTGCACACTTCATACCTGAGCCCCAGATGTTTGTTTAATCACTTTAAGCCAGGGGTTTTATGGGCGTGGTGTTTTGGGGAAAGCTTGAAATTAATAAATGGTTGTTAAGGACTGTTAATGAATACTTTTGAGGTAAATTAAATCAAGCCCTTAACATATTATTTAACTGATATACTGTATGCTAGTGGTCCAGTCTCCAGAGATCAAAAAAGATTGAGAACCACTGATCCATTCCTACCCCGTGGTTGCCCTTATAAACTCATGTTATCAGTTTCATTGCAACTTGTATGTATGAGCGATATTGGAAATATGGCTTAAAATATGAATATTGAAATATGGCTTGGAAGACATGTTTGGGGGGAAGAATTAAGACTTTCAACTATAATGACCTGCACAAATGTAGACACCAGGTTGAAAGTTGTTGAAGACTCTTTTTTTTTTTTTTCAATGTATTTTTATTGAGGCTCTGAGATTTCACAACTGTTCAATCACAATTCAATGTATATAGAACCACACATTTTTCTTTTTTCAACATAACATAGGAAAACAACAAGAACCACAATACGGACATTACAATGCACAGACAAAAAACAAACAAACAAAAAGAGTCTTTGTACTACGGTACATTGAAGCACAGTCTAGAAGGGTCCACTGTATCTAAGACTGGTTCCCATACCTTCGTGAACCCTTCCATGTTATCACGGAGGAGATAAGTCAGTTTCTCCAGAGGAACCACAGTCATTACCTCCTTGTACCAATCATCCAGTGTAGGAACGTCTCTATGAATCCAAAGCTTGAGTGTATAGTCTTTCTCGCTATGTATAAGAGTATTCCAACCAATTTGGCGTTGTGTTGAAGACTCTTAAATTCAAAACAAAAAATGACATAGCCTTGTCCCTCACACTGCCCATTGCCCAGTCAGCCTTGATAATGTCAGTCAGCGGAATGACAGGAAGTGGGGTCAGTGTCTGAGAGGTTGTGGTTAGTGTGAGGAATGTGGGTGGCTGTCTGGCAGAGAAAACCCAAGAGTGCAGTTTTACTGCTCTTTTGTTTCCCACTGCAAGCCTCTTCAACCCAGCCTGCAGTATCAGCAAAGGGTCCCCAGAGGGCGCTGGCTGACTGGATATTAGCAGTGTTATTATTGTTGAAATGGTATAATAAGTCAGACTTGGAGCACTGAAGCTTATAATTAATTCCTGTGCTACCATCAACAGTCCAGGGCTAGTATGCGTCACCCGGTGTTGTATTAAATGGCCTTGATCTTCTTCCCCCTCTTTTCATAAATATTCTAGTGCAGAAATATGGTCTGGCATAGAATATTACCATTCATGGCAATGCACACCATTCGAAGGTTATTCTAGCGACTGATGTTAGGCGTGTGGGTGGGAAAATGCACTGCAACATTATGATCACCAGACAA
Organism: Electrona antarctica; assembly: GCF_951216825.1. Classification (NCBI taxonomy): domain Eukaryota; kingdom Metazoa; phylum Chordata; class Actinopteri; order Myctophiformes; family Myctophidae; genus Electrona; species Electrona antarctica. The sequence continues at coordinate 33,902,312 of NC_136800.1, forward strand.
TAATTGTCTAAATAACCCTGGCATGATAGGGGAAAATTCTCAAAAAGGCCTACAGTAGGCATATTGTGCTTATTTTATACATCTTGTATGCTGGTGTTGCATGGCAAAAATACCAGCTCTACACGCTCAGCATGTAGATGTGCTATGTTTGAGGGGCCCCTCCTATGCACAGCTTTGTGTGTATGTCCATTTGAGCACGAAATGTTGTTTGTAGCACGGAATGTGATGATTTGATTGGCTGAGCACGGAATGTGATGGCTGATGTATGATGATAAGAGCGCCCCTCACTTTTTACACAAGTGTGATTCTTATCATACAACAGTCCATTTTAAACCCTGACTTAATGTGTGTATGTTTAGGTAATTCTGGGCCAATATAACTGGCTGTCGTATGAGGACGCCTACCAGGCAGCCATGTGCTTTGGCAGTGGACTGGCAGCTCTTGGACAGAAAGCACAGTGTAACATCGCCATCTTCTGTGAAACCAGGGCAGAATGGATGATAACAGCACAGGCCTGCTTCATGTACAACTTCCCACGTAAGTTGTGGCCATAAGTTCACACACAGTCACACACACACACACACGTCACACACACACACACACACACACACACACACACACACACACACACACACACACACACACACAGGCAGAGCCGTGGTTCAGACTTGCACATGCCCTAACTCAAAAGCACTGCTATATCACGTGACGTGACTGACTCTCCCAACTCCACTGTCTGTGTTTTGCGTTCTCTGACAGTGGTGACGCTGTACTCCACCCTGGGACCGGCGGCCATCGAACACGGCCTGAACGAGACCGAGGTTACACACATCATCACCAGTAAAGACCTGCTGCAGGGCCGACTCAAGGTACAGTACACGGCACGCACCTGTGTCTGTATGCACACACACACCGCTGCTCCCTACGGGCCCCGCTGACTGTTTAGCATGGCATATCAATACGGCTAGACAATCTAGCCATGTTGCACAAGCCTGTACACCAGTTGGCTTTCTTTACAATTGGATTTAATTAAATTCAGTGGCGCTACAATAATTTGCGTGCGTGCGTGAGAGAGAGATTAGTACTTGATGAAGAGCTCACCAATGTTTGCATTTAGTAATTACTCCCCCATCTCATTTCCCAGGCGATCCTAGCCAAGGTACCCAGGCTGCAGCACATCATCGTGGTGGACAGGAAACCCACCAGCTGGCCGGACATGCCCAGGGGCATCATGGTCTACAACATGGACACTGTGCAGGAGATGGGAGCCCAGCCTGACCACAGTAAGCAACGTCGGCCTAACTTTGCGCTCTGCTTCTGTTTTTTCGAGTAGCGCCTCTAGGATTCCATAACACTCAAGTAACACAGTTAGCGGTACATGTAGAACAGTACAGTAGTGTGGTAGAGGTGTTGCTTCACTGAAAAGTAATCGCCACAATAACAAGACACACCACACAGGCAGGTGTGTAGACCAGAATTTCACAATGGGCCGGGCCAATCTTTGGGTAATTACCCTCCGTTTTAAGATTCCTATACGTGGACTTTAAAAAAAAATATATATATTTTATAATGAATTAGTTTCAGTAAACGTTTTTCAAAACAATTCCATAAATTAAGATGTTTGTAGATCTGTTGTATTCACTATTTTGGAAATAGGTTATTAATTCATAATGTATTTTTGTTATTTTGGGTTTATTTTGGATCTGGAGCTGAAAAAGATGGGAACCCCTGGCCTGTGGTGTGTAGACTATATTTTTCTCTCTAACCTTACCTCCTTGTCCTCCTGTTCAGTGGCAGTGCCTCGCAGACACCCAGCGCCCTCTGACATCGCTGTCATCATGTACACCAGCGGCTCTACAGGCGTCCCCAAGGGCGTCATGATCTCCCACAGCAACATCATCGCTGGGATCACCGGCATGGCTGAGCGCATCCCCAATCTCAAGTACGCCGATGCCATATCAATTATTTTCTCAGGCCACCTGCCTCCCTTATATATATTGATATTGATATATTGATCTTATACATTGCTCATTATCTTTTATGTATTTATCCTAGAACATGTGTTACATCACAAGACAGAAGAACATTTGGCCATGAAATTCTGCTTATGTGAAAGTGAAACTAAAGTCGGGTCGTAGTTTTTTGTGTAAACTAACATTGTTCTTGTGAAGCACTTCTTTTGTTAGTATTTATGAAGATCATTTGGCCAAATATCATCACCACACTAGGGCATTCACACGCATATACTGTACTGCAGCTTCACCACTGAACACTGCATGGGGATTTTGTGTGGCTATATTCACAAACTGTGCACATGGTGTTTTTAGGATGAATGGATGATATATTTTCCTACATTCATATGAATCTCTGACCCATGGCACCTCTTAAGCTGCGTTTTGATATAGCATACCTACACTGCACTACCGTGCTGTATTATTTATGAGTGTGTACAGTTAAAGGAACTGCTGGGACCATTTGTGGTTCTGTACACTGCCAGAGCAAATACACACTTTAATCCACTCTACTCCTGCAGTTATACATGGGAGATGTCTCACTGAGAAGATAAAAAAGATAGAAAATACATGTGTAAAACTATTTATGGTGACTCGCAACGATCGATTTGTCGGCCTTAAGTGTTTGTAGTAGTTTTGTAGGTGGTTAGTATGTTCTCTGCGCTTTGTGGAATCTCAACAGTCAGCATTGCTGGCAAATAAGATTTCTACCACCAGCAATTAACCACATCCTCACAGATGCAAAATGTACAAATTTCAAAACAAACGGGCGTAGCAGCCACGACCCGCAAACAAAAATCTGTATACCACAACCACACACGTTGTTGTCTTTTTCGGCACAGCTGTAAGGATTGTCAAACTTTACACAGACCTCACCATTTAGTTCTAGTTCACCACCCAAACAACCTCAGCTGAGTGGGATCAAAATTGGCACCATTTTCAGCTCCCATGCGCCCTCAAAAGGCCGGGCCCAAATGGAAATACACTGCAAATGCAGGCTGTGTGAGTGTCGTCCGGTGCGGTTCAGGTCATGCTATATGGAAACCCGTAATTAGTGTCCTAATGTACTTTCGGTACTTAAGCTTCACGGTATCCATTATGGCTATTTTAACCATTATCATTATTTCTGCACCGGCAGTGAAACGGACACCTACATTGGCTACCTGCCCCTGGCTCATGTTCTGGAGCTCAGTGCTGAACTGGTGTGTATCTCTCATGGGTGCTGCATTGGCTACTCCTCACCACAAACGCTAGCCGACCAGGTGAGTGCTGCCACGCACACATTCACACACACGCACGCACACGCATCACGTACCTAATTAATTATCTGTTGAAGTAATGCAGTTAAAGCTCTCTCTCGCATTACAATCAGAGATCATCTATTATTGAGGTTGACACCTTGGTGCCTGATGCCAGGTCTCTGAGAGCCCACATTCTTTTCTCTGTTTAATTGTTCTTTTTTTGTTTTTGTTTTTTTCCATTCATCAGTCAACCAAGATAAAGAAAGGCAGTAAAGGAGATACCAGCGTGCTGAAACCTACTCTCATGGCAGCCGTACCGGTATGTTTCTTATCACATTTGCCTTTAAGGGCTATTAAGGGACTAAGGGCTGTCCGTATCAAGAATGAAGATAACTATCGTATAACAATGATGTGGCTGGCTCTGTTGCTATCGTTCATCAAGTCGCTCTGAAAGGGATCCCAACGATGTCATTCACCACTTGTTATTGTCGTTCTAGTTGTGGCGTAGACTCTGCCACCCGCCAACAATTTAAATGACATATTTATAGTTATAGTCATTCTTGGTGTGGACAGCCCTTTACAGGTGGGATTTAGTTCTGTAGTTAATTCTGGGACAGTTATCGAACTATCCATTGTCCACCACAGTAAGCAACGTCGGCCTAACTTTGCGCTCCGCATTGTTAACAAAAGAAAATAGATCAAATAAACACAAAGTATGGCGTTTACTGTACGTAGCTTATTTCCTTTGACCCATGGGACTCCTCCTGCCCTGTGTAGGAGATCATGGACCGTATCTATAAGAATGTGATGACCAAAGTGGAGGAGATGAGCAGCTTCCAGAGGACACTCTTTGTGTTGGCCTACAACTACAAGATGGAGCAGATCTCCAAGGGATACAGCACACCACTCTGTGACAGGTAACGGGGCCTGTATAGATCACATGCCTTAAACAAGCGCCCCCAACCCCTGACTGTAAGACTTGATAATTTTGTTAACATAATCTGGGCCAGGAACGTCAGGTTACAGTACGGTTAAAGTTGTGTTATTTCTTATTTAAAAGAAAATCTTTTGTCTTATTTTTTCTAAGTTTGTCTACGTTTTTCTGACGTGCACATGGATGCGCCCACGGTTATTTATTCTTTCCTGTCCCATATCTCTTGGCAACTGCACTGCGTTTCTGTTTAACAGGTGATGCAGATCGGGGTTAATTTAACTTAAGGCCAATTTATAATCCCGCTCTGAGCTATGTACCTATTATGTTTGTGCATGTTCAAATATTTAAGTTCAGTATCGGGTGGTTATTTCGTTAAAAGATCCTTTTTATTTTTATGAAAAGCTAAAGCTGGGTGATATACTGTATCTGTCAGACTCTAGTATCCGCTTTTCTCATAGTTTATTTAATTTAACTTTGTTTCTGTTTTTTCTTCTTCATTGCAGCCTGGTGTTTAAACGGGTGCGTTCACTGTTGGGAGGAAAGACGCGGGTGCTGCTGTCTGGTGGTGCTCCTCTCTCAGCCGCCACCCAGCGCTTCATGAACATCTGCCTCTGCTGCCCTGTGGGCCAAGGTTACGGCCTCACGGAGACCTGCGGAGCGGGCTCCATCAGCGAGAGTAAGGGAACACATTGCTTTAGTAGAGGGGAGGAGGCAGGACGTTTTATATACTTGATTGTCGAGGTTGAACCTGGAACCCGCCCACGGACCCCTGTGGATCCCCGGACCCCACTTAGTTAGAACAGGGTTTGTCTGTCCCCTCAGTAGTAGAACAATCGCATGTGTATGACATCAAGAAACATACAGTAAGCATCTCTGGCCATAAGCAGAACACAGCATTAACAGTCCTACACATCCAGGAAATGCCTGGTGAAGTGAAACTCATCAAGAGTGTGAAAGTCTTCTATAGTATAAAATCTATATCAGCATAGTGCATGTATTATTTGTATGTTGTTTTTGAGTGAATCTCTTGGTTACAAAAAAACATTGTTCTTGGTGAATCACTTTGTTACAGCCAGCTCACCTGTTCATATAGGTGAGGTATTTGTAAAGATTGCTATTTCCACATGGCCAACTGAGACATGGATCATCCACACATAAGTTGACATGCGTACACTGCAGCCAGCCTTGTACGTGGAACTACACGAATGGATAGCTAGATAATGGACAGGGAGTCCATGCTGTTATCGTAATATGCCTTGCTTTTGGGGGGTTGGTGGGTGAGTAGGGGTTTTAGGATGAATGATTTAATAGTTAGTTAAGCATGCTAATGGTCATGCACGTGTTTGTGTGTTTCAGTGTGTGACTACAGCACAGGACGTGTGGGGGCTCCTCTCGTTTGCTCGGAGATCACACTAAAGGACTGGGAAGAGGGTGAGTTGGATTGGAAAGACTAGAACAGCCAGTTCTAGTGAACAAAGACAATATGTACTTCTGCCTTCTTTGCTCGCTCTTATTAATATAAAGCCCGGTGTTCCTCCAGGAGGTTACTACAGTACAGATAAGCCCAACCCACGGGGGGAGATTCTGATTGGCGGGCCCAATGTGACTATGGGTTATTACAAGAACGACGCCAAGAACCGCGAAGACTTCTTCTTGGACGAGAACGGCCAGCGGTGGTTCTGCACGGGAGACATCGGTGAGGTCCACCCGGACGGCTGCGTCAAGATCATTGGTAAGGGTACTGGATAAACAAAAAGCTGTGTTTTGTTTGCATTTGAGTGTGCATAGATTATTGATGCGTGTGTTTGTGTGTGCATGTTAACCAGGGTTGTGAACTCGAGACTTGACTTGATAATTCACAATTTTGAAGACGGATACTTCAGACTTGATTAAGACCTGCATGTCTGTGACTTGGACATCAGATGGATGGCTCGAGGGACTTTTGCACAATATTTATGCAAGATGTCTTCTCTGATATACACAAAGTACAAAGACTTACGATACTTGTGACTTGTATAGCAGTGACTTGGGTCACAACTCTGAATTTTCAAACTGTGCCCTCCCCCTGCAGATCGTAAGAAAGACCTGGTGAAACTGCAGGCAGGAGAATATGTCTCTTTGGGAAAGGTAGAGGCTGTGCTGAAGAACTGCTCGCTTATAGACAACATCTGTGCCTATGCCATCAGGTAACAAACTGATGTTCCCTTTCTACCCTACTTCATCGCTCATTCAAGCTTTCTCTCATAAAACATCAGTTTCACTTTTCAACTGTGCATAAACCGCTGTTGGTCCAAAATGTTCAAATGCTACCACAATACCCAATAACTGATGGACATCCTTGTGGCTGTTTAGCTGAGAGGCTACATACAATTTTTAACATGGATCTAGATGTATTGAAATTACTTGTAACTGTTTCAGATCATTTGTATTATATACATACAACCTAATTAAATTATGCTGGGCACCGCTCATCACAAATTACATGCTTGTTTGTGTCACTCTGTGCGAGACATTTCCTCTATGTCACATTCTATTTCTCAGTGTCTTTTCTCCCAGATGCTAATGAAGTGAAAACCCTTTTAACTCGGACACAAACAAGCACTAAGTCAGTGGTTCTCAAAGTGGATTCCATGGAGTCTGTGGGTTCCTTTAGGGGTCTAAATTGACCCATGCAAGTCTGTCACTCTGAAAATATACCAAATGAACGCCAACGGGTCCATTCCATTTGTATACTGTCAGAGTTGAGCGGAGACCTTGAAATGTAAAAGTTTGAGAAACACTGCACTAAGCCATCATTCTTTCTATTTTCTAGTGACCAGTCGTACGTGATAAGCTTTGTGGTGCCGAACCACAAGCAGCTGATGGCCCTGGCGGAGCAGAAGCACGTGAAGGGTTCCCTGGAGGAGATCTGCAACAACCCGGAGGTAGAGAGGGAGGTCCTCCGCATCATCACAGAGGCTGCCGTCACAGGTAGGAGTTGAGACAGAAAGCAGATGAAGTAGGTATAGGGACTATTAGGGAGCATACAGTATGAAAGCAGGGTTATTATAGTTAACTAAAACTACAATATAACGAAAATGGATATAGAATTGAAATAGAATAAATTCAAATAGAATAATTGAAAAAGAAATTACTTAACTGAAACAGAAACAAAAACGAGGCTTTACAAAAAGAAAACTATAACTGAAACTGTATTGTGTGTTACTGTTTACAAAACAAACTAAAACGAACTAATCCAGAAAGAGGCTGAAACATTTTCAATAGCAGATCTACAAGCTTACAACGCGTCGAATCGCATTGTAAGCTTGTATAGAGGCATCTGCTGTTTTTGCTATTTTTCTGAACCTTTTGAACTTCTTCCATTCCACCACTGATTAAGTAAGTACTCATAGGGAACAGCAGCATTTGTGCTGTTATCATGTCTTTCTAATGTGTGTGACACACTGTCCCGCCCTTCCAGGTCAACTGGAGCGCTTTGAGATCCCCAAGAAGATCCGTCTGAGCGCTGAGGCCTGGACTCCGGAGACCGGCCTCGTCACCGACGCATTCAAACTGAAACGCAAGGAGCTCAAGTCACACTACCTGGAAGACATTGAGAGGATGTACGGTGGCAAATAGCACACCAACACACACTGACATACGTCCGTACACACAAATATATATATATATTTATATATACATGTAGGTATATGCTGTATATAAACATATATATAAATATGTACATACATATATATAGTGACAGAAGCCACTACCAGAATTTCTCACTGAGAGGATTTCATAGATACAGGTAATAACACGCTTACATACACACATACCGACATGCAGACACCAAACCAAACCCAAGCACCTGCCACAAGATTCTATCAGAGAGAGAAGGGATGGTTGAGTGGGGGGGGGGGGGGGGGGGGGGGGGGGGGGTAGTTCAACACTTGAATCCAATTGAGATCTGTCGTTCCAGATCAAATGGCAGAGGGAGCTCGATAGCCGAGCTGATCCATACAGACACAGTATGCGGCGCTCTCCTCTTCAACGTTCTTTTTAGCTGTTTCAGTTGCTATGACAACAGCAGCGTCCGAGGTCTGACTCTGGATGTCTGCGTGACTCGAAGGCGGAAAGAAAGAAATGACACATTTTGCACAACAAGACCTTCTTGGGACTGACATCCGTGTGCTCCCACATCCTCCTGTCTCTCAAGGACTGTCTAAAGAGGACGAGACGCGAAGACCGTACGGGCGACGCCATGTTGCTTATGGTGCTCCATGGAAGGAAAGAAACATGCGCAGTTGAGAACAAGGAAGCTGAACGCGGAAGTGTTGGCTGCATATAGCCCATTGCGCATGTTTCTTTCCTTCCATGGAGCACCATAAGCAACATGGCGTCGCCCGTACGGTCTACGCGTCTCGTCCTCTTTAGACAGTCCTTGCTGTCTCTTGGCTCCTTTCTGGACTTTGCTTGTATATAGTGCAGATATCCTGGTAGGGAAAGGCTCAAGCCGGTGCCGTGCGCCTAAAACGGTTGAACTGCAAGCTTGCGTTTGTGAGCTTGTAGATCAGCCTTTCACGCCGCACGGCCTGGTATGAATTACGTCAGTATGTGGCTGTGATCTCAAAGAGGGATGCCCTCTGGCAGTTTTGGGTCAAAAATTCAGGTTTGATTCTATGCAGGGATCTCTTTTTATTTCATGATTATTTGTTGGTGAGACCTTCTTTTTGTATCTTCTTGTTGTTTTTGTCTTGTTTGAGTCTTGTTTGTCGTTTTTCAAATCCATTTTGTCGCCAGTGTCCTTGAGGAAATCGGTGTCGCAAAAGCCATGAGAGATTGAACCCAAAACACGTGTTCTTGTTTAAATGCTTTTCTTAGGTTTTTGTTTGTTATCGTGTTATTCTGAGGATTTTGATTACTGTCCTGTTTTTAAGAGTGAGTTTGTTTGTTTTTGCCTTTTTAATATTTCTCTGCCTATAGGATGTTTTTTTTTAATACATATACGTTTTTGTTACGAGCTCCTCTCATTTCCCTCATTTACCTGTGTCCCAAAGTTTGTACATCTTGAGTGTATGTTTGTTTACAGAGGTTCAGTTTCTTACTGCCCTGGACCAGCACCTCTGCCCACTGTCTGACAGGCGTCGGGATGCCTTTCATTCCATGTTCCATCTGTTACTTTTTTCCATGTTATTTCCAGAGGGTTATTTGTTTCATCAATGTATAGCTACACCTACCACATCTGCCAACGTATTCCTCCTGTCATGACCAATGTACCATACTGATGTCTCCAAGTGAACCGAGCCTAGGCCAGATATTTAGTAACAAAAGATAGCATTTGTTTTTTTATTAAATACAGTGGAGTTCTTTCAAACCACATTTACAGTATTCATTCAGTGGTTGTTTGCCCAAGTCCTTTTTGGTACATTGTATCCTGTTGTTTTTTGTTTGTTTTTCGTCATAGATCTAGTTACTGTTATTCTTAACCTATGAATATGAACTACAAATTGAATGTGCAATATGTATACAAAAAAAAGAAAACTAATGTAAAGGAAAAAACGCACAGATTTAGCCCCCTTCCACAGTGTATGAATGTGTGGGCCTGTTGCTTTCCACGCCAATGTACAGTACAAAGGAAAACTGTGTGAATACAGAGAGAGGGTAGGGAGGGAGGATTAGAATGTTTAGATGTAGCCCATTTTTAAAAGGTTTTGAACATACTGTAGTCAATTTAAGTTATTTTCAGACCTGTAAAGTGAAAATACATATTTGGCATTGTCAAAGAAAAGAAATAGTAACAAAAAAAACAATGCATGATGGAGATGAGGTGCAACTTTACTGAAGCATTTGGATATATGTCATTTGTATGGAAAGATATTTGTATGACACTCCATTTGAACAATTGTCTATGAAACCTAAGTCCTTCTCATTACACTCATTTTATCTTCAGATAAGTTTACGTACTGTACAGTATGACACGTATATCCTGGAAACCTATACAAGTATAGAGTATTTGAAAACATAAAAATTAACACCATGTTTCTTGTCATCCACAATCGGCGCTGATATTCTCTAAATGTCATCGAGGACAATTATGAAACGATAACTCCTGTTTTCTAACCTAACCCTCAACTGTGTCTCTCTTGTATCTAATTATTATCTCATCACGTAGGCCTGCGAATGGTAGATGAAGTGGCATTTGGTCAGGGGGTCTTTTTGTAAGGGCAGTACAGGCCTCAAGTTCTCAACCTACAGACACCGCTTAGAAAATGACCTTGGTATGCCAGTCCTGCCTTGCTTATACAGAAGACGCATTGCAATGCAAAAGGTACAAGTTGCTTTTTCTTATCGGACGTCCCATTGCGTAACTGAGAATATACTATTTTAGCATGTAAATGAAATTACACTGACTAACTTACGAACCCATTCACTGTTGCGTGTTACTTTCTCCTGACATTTCATTAGAAAGCCTATATACTCTTAACAGTCCTGTTTGTTGCTGCTCCTTTGCCTAACTAAAGGTGGCTAGTTGCCTTTAACACACACTGAGCTGTCCTCGCAGGTCATAGGAAAATTAAGTCTTTTGATAATGAGGAGTCTCACATCTTAGTCGTGAAATCCAACTGAATTACTACCGATTATAAGAGGAGATGAGAGACAGTCCACGGTTGTTTTAACTCATTGTAAATATAGGCTGGAGGGTGTAAATATAGGCTGGAGGGAGTGACGATCAAAGTGAATCGATGCATCCAGTTGTACAGGTGTAAAACCTCTTTTAAACCTATTTAATAATCTTTGTTATTGACCAGTTTTGGGGGTATTTTTTTCCTTTTGTTTTATGTGGGTAACTGCCCCCCACGAAGTGGGCTATCACAAGTGTCTCCTTCCTTATTTATTGATAATTTGGCCTTGATATGTATGTAATAAGAATAAAGGTTTGTGTTCTAATTTGCCAGTTGTTTTGGTATCCGCAAACTGGGAAAGGCATGTGAATAGCAATTATATGAGGCTTTGAAATTAGGGTGTGTGTGTGTGTGTGTGTGTGTGTGTGACACCTGTGTGCACAGAATATTACGATCAGCGACTTGATTAAAATCATATCCTGAAAATGTGAGTTTCTATGGCAACGAAGGCCTGCCTGCCTGTGTTTGGACTGTGATGCGTTGTTAATTGACGCAAATGGAATAAGGCAGTTCTTCAAGTGAACTGCCTATTCAGGCTGAAGTCGGTGTTTTCACTGACCCCATCTGAAAATAATTTGTGCCAGGGACAACATCTTTTCATCTTTCATTTTAATGAAGGTTATGAAAAATACAACATTGAAAATATTCTTTAATCCATTTTTCATCAGTGTAGCAGATCAGAGACACACACACATACTGTAAAATGTATGTATGTATTTATTCCTCTCCAATTCTACTTTGAAAACCTGTGTCAAATCAGCATGAAAGATGAATGACACCCTCACATGCAAGTCTGTCTGTCTAGTACACGTGACTGGAAAGGCAGTAAGGCCTTGTCTAACAGTGAATAAGGAAATTACTCTGGAACATAGAAGGAAAGTGAACGGAGAAAGCAAAAAAAGTGCAATTCCTTGATACCCTCTCCTCTCACAGAGCACAGAAGCGGCAACAAAGATGATTGCAAATATTCAGACTTACATTATACGTATCATTGTGATGGTTAACTAGCTATACAGTATACCACTCAAAGGTCTACCAGAGTTCAACATCACTTAAATCACTTTCAACCAAGTGTTCCTACTTTGGGCATGTCTATAAGCAAAAACAAACACATTGCAAAAATAGCAACTCTATTCGAAGATTTGAGCATTTGATTGAACTAACTATTTTTGGAAGTTGATGCTTTATTTTGGACAGTGAACAGAGAGACAGGAAAGATAGGGGAGAGAAGATGGGATTTGAACCCAGGCCAGCTGTGGGAAGTTTACAGCCTTATTTATGTGGTAACTGCTGAGCAGTAACCGGTGAGCCACAGGGGTGCACTGCCCACCACACTCCAAACTAATACTTTCACTTACGTGTTTGTGATACAAAGAAAGGACCAGTATTGAATTGCAATAGCTTGCAAAAACCTTATTTCCCAACAAACTTTATGGTTAATAGCTGACCCGGGCTTTAACATTTCCAATTTAATAAAACACCCAAACCACATTCTTCATTCATTCTCTACACAGAGAATGACCAAACCATTCAAATATTCTTCCCTCATCCCTCACATTCTAAGTGATTCCCTCTGATCACGTTAATGAAAAGATGATCAGAGGGAATGTGATGATTGCACATCATCTGCAGGCAGAATGAAACATGGAGAATTTTGAGAGTCAAGTGCTTCTCGCTCTGTCCCTCCAATCCCCATGAGCCCTGCGCGTGTGAGTCAGAGGAGTAACGTGCAGTCGTGCACCAGCCTGCTGACGCACATTCACACATTTCAGTGGCTCCGCCCTGCTGACAATAACAGCAGCAACCATGAGCGGGCATAATAATTGTTATAAGAAGGACAGCTTCCACATTGTTATGGGTGTCATTGTGTATGTCTGTTGTTTCCGTAGCCTTTACTCATCTGCCTTTCCACCTTTCCCTCCACCTCCCTCTGCCTCTCGTCCTTCCTGCTCTGTCTTCATGACTCAGTCAGAACTTCTCAGGGTTCTTTTTTGTAGGTGATGGGGTTCTGGGAAGGAGAAACCTGGACTGAATGGTCCAGGGTACTGGGTTGGTGTGGAGCTTCAATGATTAATAGAAAAGATAAAGTTAACTGACATACAGAAACCTAGAGGCACAAAGGAGATTCAGACAGAGCCTCATTCGGCTCCTTGCTCCTGGCATTGTGTCGAAGTGCCCTTGAGCAAGAAAGACACTGAACCCATAGCTGCTCCCAATGATTACCACGTCTGTGTGTGAATGTGCGGCGTACATCGAAAAGCTTTTCCTTTTGTTGGAAGCCTATAAAAGCACTAAAATAAATAAACGCAGTCCATTTAACGTAACCTTAAATACAAGAGGGAAAAAAGTGTTTTATACTTAACGATGGTCATTCTGCCAGATGCTATCTTTGTGGCTATATATAGGCCTGCCTCCCCTTTTTAATGTTGCCTCAGTCCACGTTTATACACCATAATTAATAAGACATGTGCCCGCCTGCCCTCCTGCTGTCTTTATTATTGGTCGAACCAAACTGTTGCCAAGCTGACCATGATGGGCACTTGGCCTGGCTCGCCCGGGTCATCCTTAAGCGTGTGGCTATAGCAGCAGGCCAAAGAAGCGAAGGTGGGCAGCATGTGTGAGATCTGCTAATGAGCCAGAGATGAAGCGAGGCAGGAGAGCAGAGGAGGAGGAGGAGGAGGAGGAAGAAGGAGAGGGGTGGTGGTGGTGGTGGTACAGGGAGGGAGGGGGGGTGGGGGGTAGCCACTGATACGTCTGGGCGATGACTCACCGGCACTGGGTATTTATAGCAGCGGGATGGCGGGGGGCTGGCAGAGGAGCGTGCATGGCGAGAGCAGTGGTGGGAAAAGTACTCGAATGTTTTACTTTGGTAAAAGTATCAATACTGCAATGTAAAACTACTCCATTACGAGTGAAAGTCCGGAATTCAAAATGTACTCGAGTGAGAGTGAAAAGGTATTGGCATCAAAATGTACTTAGGGTGCCAAACTGTAAAAGTAGGCCTACTCATTATGCAGAATGTCTCATTTCTAGTTTACAAAATGTAGCCCTATAATAATCTTTTGAAAATAGCTGATGCGACGCATTGTGAGCTTGTAGAAATGCCGAAATGGCAGAAATGGTTAATGTGTGTGAAGTACAAATAACTCAAAATTGTACTTAAGTACAGTCAGTACTTGAGTTAATGGTATACTTTCAACCACTGGGTACCGGGGAAAAGTGGTTTGGGAAGGATGCCAGGGCAACGTCATTGCACTGCCTGCTGGGGGAGTGGAGAGGACAGACGGCATCAAAGTTAAAGTAACAGTGGGAGAAGGAAATAAAGGAAAGTGAAGAGAAGAGGGAGGAAAATGAAACTGGAGGCGGGAGAGGAGAGGGAGGAGGAGTAGGGGAGTGCAGAAGCAAGCAAGACAGCATTTATGGAAAATGGTAAAGATGAATGGCACTGACTGTAAGGGATGGTTATAGTAGGTATAGACGAATAGAGCAGTGATTCCCAACCTCATCTCCTCGACTCTCTATTCAATAGAGAGTCGAGGAGATGAAGACGCAGTAATTTTAAGCCCTTGTGCCATCATTTTATTTCAAACATATAATGGCAGATCTTCAAGCTTGTAGACCTGCTGATTTATTTTTGTTTGTTTTTCCTATAAACAGCTATATAGTGTAGATGTAGATTCTGTCTTAACACAAACATTAAATGCCATTGACAATGAATGGAGAATTTACGTCATATGTGTCTGAGCAAATCGGCTGTCGGTATGTCGGGGGAAACCCTTGACCAATAAGGGACTACCATTCTTGGTGACGTATATGTTTCAAGGTTGGTACACGGTCAATAACTGATTAGAGCGCCACTCACTTCACACAGGTGTGATTTTTTTTTATTTTCTTTTGAAATACTGACATGCCGAAATACAAAGTGGTTACAAATACAAACAATTCTCCAAAAGATAGTGGGGTGTGCCGTGGCACCCTGCAGAACTGTTTGTGAGTGTGATGAGGCAGTGTGTCACTTTCTTAGCCTACAAGGCATTCCATGAGCGGTTATAGATAATGAGCTATCCCCAGTGTGGTGTCTGCTGTGTTGCTTGACACATAACACTCTTTGAATTTTTGTTTTCCACACACACACACACACACACACACACACACACACACACACACACACACACACACTCGCGCGCAAGCACCATGCATATGTGTCTCATCTTCACTGTGACAGTCTCTGTCACAGTGGAAGGTTTTGGAATATGTGTCTCATCTTCACTGTGACAGAGATGGGGGGGGGGGGGGGAGGAAGGATGGAAGATAAGTGGAAGACAGAGCAATCACCACAGTAGCCCGAACGAATACTATGCAAAAGTGTTAATTAGTATCCCTTGCGAGTACATTTTTACACTTGCAGTGTAAAATTAACATTTGAGACTTCAGTGTACCATTCAGAAGAGCCTTTCTTCTCATGGTCGCACCAAACCAGAGAGAGGAAAGAAATTATAGTGAATTAAGTGTGGCCACACTATATGGCTTATTTTCTAAAATATATACGCATATATTATAGATAACAGCTATTCATATCATGATTATGAAACAAACCATTGCCATTAACACCCATGAACTTAAAGGAAGCGCCGTTATCTGAATCTGAATCATGAATGAATCATGAATCAGAATCAGTTTTTTGTAGCTTCTATGAGAAGAGAGAGGATGCACTCAACGGTCAGGACACCATGGGTGTCGTCAGTTATGGGTGGGAGGGATTGAGGGCGTTCTTTTCCTTTTGTCTGTCTCATTTGTTGTTGTTTTTTCTTTTCTTCTTGTTTGAAATTTGTTTTACATTAAAAAAGAATGTACATTGTAAAAAAGGTATAACATTTTACAATCTGTTCTTAATTAAACACATTTGACAAAATATACAAAAATATGTATACATTTACAGATGTGGTGTGTCTAGTTACAGTACATGATGTTTAGAGCACCGTATATGCAGGTATGTCCTTTTAGGCAGTGGTTCTCAAAGTGGGGTCCAGGGACCCCCAGGGTTCCTTGTGGGGGTTCCAGGGGGTCCCCACTCCCCAGCAAAATGTGCAACACGTCAACTTATTTTGTTGAGAGCTTGTTGTGAGCTTGTAGATAATGCTATTTTCTTTTTTTAATCTTAAAGACATCTTTTTCAAATGTTTTAACAACACATAACTTGTATGGCGGTCCCTGGCATAAAATATTTTCAAATGGGGGTCCTTAGCCAAATACATATTTATTTGGGGGTCCTCGACATGAAAAGGTTTGAGGTGGTTCTCAATCAGAACCACCTCTTTTAGGAACATTAGCATGTATACATAAAAGACACAATTATGGACAACTCAGGGGTGACATGTAATTGCCCCCCTGTTGTGAGTGACAAGGCTGTGGTAGAAGCAGTATCTTAGGCAGGACCTCGTTAGGAGGCACACTTCTTCCCCTGGCGGCATGCATGGATCTGTGACGTGAGCCAGTGCGTCACACTGACTGCCGTATCACAGAACAGCACACCAACATTATACACGCATAAACATTATGCACGCACACGCGCGCGCGCACACACACACGCACACAAACATACAAACACAAAAGAAAGATAGATAGATAGATAGATAGATAGATAGATAGATAGATAGATAGATAGATAGATAGATAGATAGATAGATAGATAGATAGATAGATAGATAGATAGATAGATAGCTAGATAGATAGATAGATAGATAGAACTATCTACACATTTGACTGACCAACTTCCACTTGCAATTGAGTAATATTTTACCCCAGTGTCCACCACACAGATGACTATTACACAGCATATACATCTTAATATAACTCTAACAGTTTCTAATGGACCCAGCAGAGACACTCCAGGTGTGACTGTGTGATGACAGAGTGTGTAACGGCACGACTGTCCATCTCAAGTCTCATTAATGCAGGGATGCTTAGCCCAATGAAGCACGACTTTCTGTCCGATTCTGCTGGCGCTACATGGACATGCCCTTTTGAGAAAGGCTACGAGTGCGTCTAAATGAGTCAGTGTCGATAATGAACACTCCTTCTGTCTTCATCTCCTCTCATCTCTCTCTCTCTCTCTCTCTCTCTATCCCTACAATCTGAACTTTCCTTTCCTACACTTACACCATATATTCTTCCAGCCCCAACTTCATCATCAAACCCACCCTGCTGCTGTATAGGAGAACTCTTTTAACCAGAGATGCTTTTACCACCCTATAACTGGCATTATAGGGGCTAGGGAGGGATGTGTGTGAGGGTGCGTGCGTATGTGTGTGTAAGGGTGCGTGCACAAGTGTTAAGACGCCATGCATTGTTGATAGGTGGCCCCTCTTCCATTTGTGAGGCGGCGTCGCCATGGAGATACCAGTTCAAAAGGAGGTGAGCCTTGAGAGCGGGCGTACATTCATCCCACCATGTGTGCGTGCATGCGTGTGTGCGCACGTGTGTGTCTGCCTGTCGGGGGATCATGAGACAAAGCAATACATGAAAACAAACAGAGAGTGGGTGAGATGGAGAAGACGAAGACAATGCTATACTGCCACATGTCCCTCCACCTCCTAAACCGTTTTCCTTTGTTTTGCAGCCAACGTGATCAGGGACGGATTAACCCCCAAGAGGGCCCCTGGGTCGGTCATTTTTGCAGGGCCCCCATAGCGTGTTTTTATCATCTTTTTGACCTAAATTTAGCACAATCAATGGCCAATGAAGGACCCTTTTCAGGGTGGCAAACCTAGTACCACACGGTCCAATTTCCCCGAAGGGCCCCTGAGAGCCAAGGGCCCCTGGGCCACGGCCCCACTGGCCCAATGGCTAATTTGTCCCTGAACGTGATGATCTTAACGCTCTGCTGTCTCCTGCACGGCTGCTGCGATATCCAGTGGGCCCACGACATTAAAATAAGTTTCCTTCATGAACAAATCCGAAATATTCAGCTGAAGTGCTTCATACTTCCCAACCCCAGCTTTGACGGCTCAGTGAAATTAATGTCAACATTTATGCCTTGCATAACTGACCAAGTATTGAATACTGGTGAAGGAATAAGAAGTTTTGAAATAGAACTTCATGAGTGTGTGAGCCATCCGATGTGAAGTCTTCCTTCCATTTAACTTTGATTGACGTGAACATAAACAGAGACGGTGCTTAGAGATGAGGGGTAGAATGTTATGACAGGACCAAGGAGAACCAATAAAGAGAAGAAGGGTTGTGGGATGCAAGAGAGAGCGAAAGCAAAAGCACTAAACAAATAAACGTCAGCTAGGAAGCAGAGGAATCAACAGTCAATGATTTATTCAACAGGCACCACACACACCACACCACATCTGTAACATCTGCTGTGGAGCCACCATGCACATCCAACACACAGAGTCAAAATTATCAAATGCTCAAACAGATAATTGGACGACAAAAGGGAAAGCACAAGTGATATGAGCAAATAATGCATTAATCCAAACGCAATCAAGGCGATGCTCCGTTTTATGAGGATAAATGGAGCCAACATAGGAACAACAACAATGGCGTAGTGTGCAAACTGTGCATATGTCCACATTGATGCACACATGACAAAGCTAGAGGAGACTGTGTGTATCACCCACACAGTAGGCCTTCTGTCCCTGGTCTTTCATCTAGCGGTCAGTTTGCTTTGAGGGGTAGAAGGCGGGGGGAGGGGGGGGGGGGATTGTGATATCACAAACCAGTGAACAGAAAGACAGATGGCCTAGTTATCAGACAAAGGCGCTGGTGTGTGAAGTTCTGTCACCCAGTGCAATGCAAATATTGAATGTTGTCTCTTTTGAGCCCCTGCTTTTTTCTATGTTGTCTGTTTTAACAGTTTGGCTCAGCACCAAGGATGGAGGAAGTGCGTTACTTACATATCTTATTTTGTTTGTCTCTTTTACATAGATACATCTGCATACTTGGCTGCTGGGTCGCAAGACAAATTTCAGTGTGAACTGACAATAAAGTACTATATCATATCATATCATATCATAGACATAATCGTATTTGCGCACTGTAGCCTACATAATATATTTTGCCAAACATACTTGTATTTCTCAAAGGAAATGGGCATACAGTCACCAGATAATCCGAAGTCTATAACTGTCAAACTGAATCTTAACATTTTGGCTATACCTTGATATTGTGGATGGCCATCAATGCCAACTTCCTATATCTATCCACTGATTTGTTGTGTCAGAGGTAAAGAGGAATACATTATTCACACTAGATTGCATATTCCCTCTGATCCACAATGACATCTTATCGTCACCATCTATTTTAAGCAGCCTCCTCTCTCTGCAACTGAAGCCTAAAAAAGATCCCAGCTGAATTGTTCCTACAGTATTTGCACGCACACATACGTCACAGCATCCACAGCAGGCTATTTTTAGCAAACTGTGAAAGACTACCATTTCAGTCAACAGTTTCCCTGTTCTATATACTCTTAGCCTAAGGTATATACAGACAATAAAGAATGTGGGTGTGTGCAATTGTGAGTGTCAACAATATAGGTTTAATGAGGTTTAATGATTTTCCTCATTCTACTACCCAGTGTAGTAGATGAAAGCCCAGGGATAGAAAGCCTACTGTGTGGGTGATACATACAGTCTCTAGCTTTGTCATGTGTGCATCAATATGTACCCATGCACACAATGCCATTATTAATGTGGGTTTCTTGTTCCTATGTTGGTATTTCTTTCCCCCGGTGGAAACAAAATCCCCTTTTGGCCAAAAAGTACAGTTTATACGTGTGGTGGGGGGCTCAGAGTGCGTCCACTAAGGAAAGTAGGCTTTCTAATGACACAACTCGCCTTTGTTTTGGTGAGTAGCAAAAACGTTATTTTTATTTACGCTAAAGAGTAGAGGCTGGTCTGCATTCATGCGAGCGGTGGAAGTTGACATTAGAGCTATGGACCAGAGCTAGATGTAGCCTACTAGCAAGGAAACACTGGGAACAGGGGGTATAAATCAAATACACAAGGACACTGTGGACACAGGTGAACTCAACTGATAATCAATACAGTGATTGGCTATAAGAGTAACAGGACACAGGTGGAGAAAGCTAATCATCACAGGGACAAGACAGGCAACAGTAACTACAAAGGAAACCAGGACACTAAATACTACAAAATAAAAGGAACGCAACAGAACAGTAAAACACTAACCAAAACTAGGAACAAGGAACACTAGAAAACACAACAGAAATACAGCTTCAGGCTGTTTGTCTCAGGATTTCTCTGCAGAGAAATTGGGTGCTGCTAAGACTAAGCTGTCTGACTCGAAGTGAAGATAATAAGCCAATATACTGTATCTGCACCCCAATGTAAACGAGCCATTGTGCTTTTCGATTTCAATCCTCTTAGGACACCTATATGTGCGTATTCGAACTATATGTGCGTATTCTACAAACTGTTACAATTTTCAATCAATCAATTAATTTTGTAACCCGAAATGGGCTAAACTCATTTTATGTCAATGTAGAATTAGATGTTATGTTAAGTTGATTAATATCCTCCTAGCACAGTGACTTTCAGCATCCAATGTTTCACAGCAAGAGGATGCGTGCTTTTATGAATGGACTGGTGTGACGTGTACACACACACACACACACACACACACACACACAGCGCGGGCGGTCCGTACTCACGTGCGTCAGACTGACTGATTGACTGCAAAAAACAATAGGGCGGCATGCGGTCAGCGGCTGCCCAATAACTTGGAGAACATAGCCCACAAATATGCATGTCATGTGCTGTATATCTTTATACAGCACATCACAACCTATTCTGAATTAGAAACACGGGATGAGGGGGGGGTGGAATCATGTAAATGCATGGGGGGGGGGGGGGACAGGCAGGAACAGAGTCACTTAATATAAAACTTTAAAGAGGACGTAAATAAACGGAACTGTTCAATATCGAGGTGGTTTATTGCCATTTGGTGACAGGATATCATGTATAGACTAGTGCTACGTTTCTGATAAGGTGTTAATCTCGTTATACATTTTTGTTGTCAACTTGTCACGATCCAACGATGACCTTTATGCATGTAACGGGTCTTTGTTGTGGTCCCTGCACCTGCGGACAGCATCAGGTCCAGTCGTCAGGGCGTTTCTCGCTCGCTCGCTCTCTCTCTCTCTCTCTCCGCAGAGAGGAGTCAATTGCGACAGCGGATCTCGTGGAAGGTTTTAGGAGTGTGAGTCATCATCATCGCCGGTGGGTTTAACTCTTCACCTGCTGCATGTGCGCACAGCGCACATATCAGATCAGATCAGAATCACATCACATCTGAGTTATTTAATTTAAGTCCGAGAGAAACATTTCAAATTTGTACACTGTCGTTGTTGAATTATAACAAAGGATTAGTACATCCAGTGTTCAGTGCCCTATGTGTGAATGAATGCTTGAAACCCGAAGCTGCAGCCTTATCTTCTATACATTTACAGTATCATTGTGATTTATGATTTGCACGTTTGTACATGCATTCTGAAATGTCATGAGTTTAGCCTATAATCTATTGATTCCATTATAATAACGAGTCTCATCTGTCCCTCATCATACAAGCCAGTTTTTGTTATTTTATGAAGGCCAGTAGTTCCAATGAATAGCCTATATACCTATAGAAATCAACATAACCTATAGCTATGCATGTATTCCTCGGCATACCGTATCATGAATCAAAATCTTTTAGATATGGATTTCTTAAGACTTGCTATTGCGTGTGTCCAACGATGACGCGAGAGTCAGGTGTTGCCTCATATATCGCAGGGGGAGCTGTCCAAGTGCTGAAACAGAACAGCTCCAGAGGAGATGCTGTACGCCTTCACTGCTGCTTGAGCTTTATTGCCAAAGGTAAGAAACACACTCTGACCATCTTTTGATCATCTATCTCAGCCTAGTATAAAACGATGTTTTTATATTTAGATATTTGTACTGCCTTTATAAAATAATATATTCATATTAATAATAATAATTCGCGTTTTGGTCTGGTGCACATATAGCGGGAAGGAAACATTGCGTTTTAGCAGCCTACATACAGCCCATATATATTGCTTAGGCATTCTGAAACGGAGGACAACGATTTATTTATTGAAGTAATTAGGATAATGTAATAAACTATTCCAGCGGGTTTTATTGTGAACAAAGAAATGGGATGCTCAGGTTGCCCATAACAACACGGGGAGGGAGTGACTCATCCATGGCTGGATCTGTGACATCACTTCAGCATCGCCAAGTAGGCTAGTATCGCCTGATAAACAAAACAATACCAGCAGCCACAGAACAAGGTGAAAACATGCATGCACGCCATGGTGCTGTGTTAGTTCTCACCTTGTTTATGAGCTCAACAGGCTATAATATCCTGCATACAGTACACCGATCTGTCAGACAACAAGCAAAGGCTGCCTATAATAATATGTGCAGATTAAAAGATTAAACGCCCCAAACTTCAACATCATTATGTTTTTTTTTTCCTTTCTTCATCTGCAGGTAATAGCCTTAAAATGCTGCATTTCCACCTCAAGTTGCCGGCGGGAGGAGCCGCTACCCTGCTCGCCTTCCTCCTCGCGTCCTCCGCCGCGCAGGGCGCGTCTCTCCCCCGCTACCACAGCAGGTTGTTCCGCGGCGGGGGGGACACCGAGGGACGCCCCGCTGCCTACCCGCCACCCAGCTCCGACATGATGAAGGCGCTGGAGTACATTGAGAGTCTGAAGCAGAAGAACGGGGCGAAAGAGGCGCCACCACCGGTGGATTACGACGAAGTGGACAAGATCCGCGTGCTGCTCCAGCTGGCCTCGCTGCAGGACGAGGGAGGCGCCGCTGGCCGCCAGTCCCCTCCTCCTCCCCCCCCTCCCCCCGCCGCGCAGAGACAGCAGCAGGACCTCCCAGCCGAGCAGCTGGTCAAAGTCCTGCTCAAGACCCTGCAGGACCAAGCCGGGATGAGGGACACCAGCAAAGCCGCTTCGGCGGCGGCACCACCCGCCGGGAGCAACCGGCACAGGCACCGCGCGGAGGGCACCGGCGGCCCCGCGCAGAGCGCGCCCGCAGGAGGAGACTACAGCAACTTCCCCAGACCGCACAAAAAGTACCCGCTGATGTTCGAGGACGAGGAGAACAGGGACGCGTTCAGGCGGGCCACCGAGGACCTGGACGAGCAGTACACCCCGCAGAGCCTCGCCAACCTGCGCTCCATCTTCGACGAGCTGGGCCGCATGCCCATCACCACCACCACGAATGGACAGAAGAGGGACGGCGACGACGACGAGGACATGTTCAGCCTCCGAAATGTGGCCTACGAGGACTTGGCGGGAGGCGACGAGGACTGGATTCCCGTGGAGGAGAGGATGGAGACGGAGGAGCTGGTCAATGGAAGCCACGACGAGTACGACCGGGGCCTGATCGATGGCGACCTGATGGAGGGAGCGGAGAGAGAGGAGATGCAACGCCGGGCGAGCCAGAACGATGAGGAGGAGGAGGGCGAAGACGACACCAAACTGGTGGACTACTACCTGTTGAAGGTCAGTGGTGTAAAGTACTAAATACATTTACTTAAGTAGGCCTACTGTACACTTAAGTACAATTTTGAGGCTCACAATGCGTCGCGATGCGACGCATTGTGAGCTTATCTGCTATTTTCAAAAGATTTGTATACTGAAATGGGGAATTCTATACATATTAATGAGTACTTTTACTTTTGCTACTTTACATTTTGATGCCAATACTTTTATACTTTACTCAAGTAGGCCTACATTTAGAATTCCAGAATTTTACTTGTAACAAAGCATTTCTATATTGCAGTATTGATACTTTTACTTAAATAAAACATTTGAGTACTTTCCCCCCCACCATCTGCTGCAGGTGCTGGAGATGAGCGACCAGACTGCACAGAAGAGGGATGGGGAGCAGAGGAAGAGGCTCATCCGGCCTTCCCTCGTCGATCCCCGGATCATCAAAGAGCTGCTGGAGCTCTCCTTGAAGCTCCACGTCCCGCCCCAGGACCTCATCGACCTGCTGATCACAGACGAGCTGAGGAAGCTGCACCGCCACCCCCAGACGTCCACCACCACCACCGCTCATTTCAGGACCGGCCAAACGCCCAAGATCAGATACTACAGTCGGAGACTGCCGGTGGTGAAGAGCAAAGTCGCCCCCCCTGCCCCCGAGGACATGGACAGGGAGGACTTTCTGGACATCATCGGCGTGGAGACCATCAGCAACGAGTATCCCGTCAGGCAGAGACCCCTGAGGCCCGCCGCGTCCCCGGCCAAGGCGCCGCCGGTGCCACCCGCCCCGGCGGCCGTGCCAGCTAAAGTCCCCTCTCCCTCTAGTCGCATAAGGGAGAACTTGTTTTTATCCGAACTCAACAAAATGCCCCTGAAGCGACAGGCAGATGACGGCGACGACGACGAAGACGACGTGGAAGACGAGGTGACAACTTACCTGGCGGCGAAGATCCTAACAGAGTATCCTCAGAGCGGCATCTCCAAGCGAGACACCTCCCAGGCCCAGTTCCCCTATGAGCTCTATGAGCAGGCCATGAAGGACTTTTTAGACCAGGCGGACACTGGCAATAAAGGCAAAGTTGCCAAGAGAGAAACTGAGAGCGCTCCTCCAGAGGAGGCGGTCGAACCCACGGAGACGCACGCGAACGAGATGGCTCAGCCTCTCAAGACGGTGGCCCCACAGACCGCAGACGAAGAGGAGAAAGAGAATCGCGGTAAACAGATTGCAGGAATGTAGTAGTAGCGCCCGGCAAACACAATACAGCGAAATGTCCACCGATTGATTATGTTTATACTATCTATAAAAAACAAAAACAAATAATGAACCAGTCAGGTGGATCGTGGACGTGATCTAGTTTACATGACACTTTGTATATTATATGGAATTTAGCCGGTATTCCTAATACCAATGTGCTGGGCTGACAACGAGTGTTTGTTGTGACTCGTGAATATATTCAGGGTTCATGGATTTAATGTTAAGATTATAGCCTATTAAGATTATATTTAGCCTATATACTGATGTAAAAAGCAGACCGTCGCCTGCCTTCCAACCCTTTCATAATGCAAAGCTCTGTATTGTTGGCCTACCAGTTGTTGTGCTGTTCATTTTTAAACCATTTTGTACGTGTTCAATAACGTGTGATGAATCAGAGATAAATAAAGGATCAGCGGTATTATTTTTCTTCTTGTTGCATGTGTTGCGTTATTACATCACTATACACTGCAGACGCAAACAGGGTTTATAGCCAGGCTAAAGTGTTCATTTAACGTTAAGGTCCATTTTGAACTGTCATGGTTAAATGAACAGGATTTTGCTCTACTTTTTTGGCCTATATGCAATTGGTATATGCATATATAGGCCTATATGGCAGATGGATTTCAGCATTTGGACAGCTCATTTGATAAAAAGAAATACATTAGGACCACTTCACCACT
Source organism: Electrona antarctica (assembly GCF_951216825.1). NCBI lineage: Eukaryota > Metazoa > Chordata > Actinopteri > Myctophiformes > Myctophidae > Electrona > Electrona antarctica. Next base: position 33,927,628 of record NC_136800.1, read on the forward strand.
TTTCAACCTATCTTCATATAATAGGTCCTCACTAATAATCATGATAAAATGGCACGATTTGTTTCTACTCAGTCTGTGTCTCATAGGAAGGCTGTGGGCAGTTTAGAAACCGTCCTACAGTGACATCATCATTAAACAAGATTCTTTTTACAAAAATGTTTAGATTTTCATTATTGTGAGAACGATGGCTTCCATTTTCGCATTGCAACGTTTCAGGACTAGAAAGCCTGCAGTTTCTATTAGCTTGTATTGCCCATCGATGTCACTGGAGGACACAGCCCTCCTATGAGACACAGACTGAGTAGATTTTCTTTTACATGATTATTAGTGAGGACCTATTATATGAAGATAGGTTGAAAAGTGGTGAAGTGGTCCTTTAAAAGGAAACATCAAAAAGAAAAGGTCAACATAGAACATTATTTATCAAAATATTTTTTTAATCATAAGCTCCAAATTCAAAAATTACATTTTGTATATATATATATATAGGCCTAGTCTACTGCATATAAAACAATATCCTCTCCCAACACTAACCACTCCCTTTAAAGGTCAATGGTCCTTGAAGTTTATGAAACACATCATCTACATCTAAAAAGCAAAACAAACAAATGAGCACATCACATCTTAAATACAATATTTATATTAAAATGTAAAAATCAACAGGACTATAAATCTAAATGCCCTTGATTATGACTGCTATATGTCCCTGATCTGCAGTAACTAAAGGCTACTTCATTGATTCTGATCTACTTCATTCTCTTTCCTTCATTTGACATAACTATGAATACATATTCAAATCAAAGTTGCATTTAAAGTGACAGCAATGCTTCAGACAGCCCATGAGCACACATTTCCTTTTTGTTTTGGTTAAAAGTTCGGCAGGACAAAAGTAGAACCCGTTTTCCATATTCAGAGCGTCTATGACTCATCCCTGCATGCTGCATGCATTCTTTTCCTTCCTGATGTTACGTCCTTTTCTCCGAGTCTCAGAATGCAGGTTTGCTCATATACTCCTCCATGGTCTATAGGGAAAGAGCACAGAAAACAAAAACATTAAGTGTTCCGTTTCCTTATCAAGGGGAGGGAAGAAGAGATTTTAAGCAATACACACACAGTCACACATCTACAGGTGTTATTGAATGCAGAGAGCACTGTCACACGTTTTTAGTTTTTTTCTACGAACACAAGCAAGCACAGCTTCTAACCTTTCTGTCCATATTCAAGGTCATCCAAACAGCTCCACCTCATACCATTCACTGTTGTCATGATCATCCTGCTGATAATGGTGAAAAATGAATGGGAGGCTATACACTACACATGAACGGCACTACATCGCAGGGTCAAGACACCTCGTTAGCTCAAAAGCACAAGGGGAAGGGGGGGTGGGGTACAACAGACCCAATAACAGACCCAGTATTACCACTCTTAAAGGTGCAGTAAAACGGAAATGGTGGGCATTTTATTTTGAAGTTTCAGCTTGAAACGCTGGCTCTGAAGTTTCTGAACCAATCAGAGCGTCGCATCCCTCTCTAGGCTATGGGAGAGGAAGTCTCTCACGTGCAGTGTCGTTTGTAAACAAAGTGACAGATAGACAGGCAAAGTCAGGGGATTATTTCTAACCTATACACAACCTATATACATATTTTAGCGTGATGATTACGTTTAAAACAAGTAATACACTGTTTGGATGTCATCTTGAATGAGATTAAAAACTGAGTAGTTCTAATCAAAATCAGCTGTGTTGGAGGACAACGAAGCATGGGAATCAAACTGGTGAGCTTCATTTTTATTGGCTTTTATTGATGTGGGCCTCGACATGTCATCACGCAGCACATTTTCGTTTCCATTTTTTTTGGCATCCATTGTTAGGTATGCCCATATGATGACTATACGGATATGGTCTAAAAGCGTATTTTTCATTTCACTACACCTTTAAAATAAACACTATATAGTACTATTATACTATATAAGTGTATATTAAGAGAGTAGAAAGTATTAGACCAAGTCTAAAGCAGGGTCCAGACATCTCTTTACCTCAAAAGCACAGGAGGAGGGGGTTCAACAGACCCAGTAACATACCCAGTATTACCACTCTTAAAATAAACACTATATACTTACACAGTATTAGTAAGTGTATATTAAGAGAGTAGAAAGTATCAGACAAACTAAAACCTACTAAAAGTTTAAGGGAGATCTGTCTCTCACTCACTCGCAATAACATTGGCACAGAGAGAGAGAGAGAGAGAGAGAGAGAGAGAGAGAGAGAGAGAGAGAGAGAGAGAGAAGTGAGACAACAATACAGACAAACGCCCAGAGACAGAGAGAGGGGTTCTATTAATAAACAGTAGTCCCTGACTCCCTGCCGATAAGGGTCATCCAAACAAGTCTATTAGCTCGCTCTGATAAGGAAGAAGAGAAACCAGGGGAATCAGCAGCACCACTGTTGTTAATTGGACTCATTATGATACTGACTTGTGTGCAGCATTTGCAGTCATGCTCATACTCAAAAGTTCAAACACAACAAAGACAAACAGATCTTCACGTGGAGGCAAAGTGGAGCAAGCAAATCACGTATTAATTACAAGTATTAATGAAGACAGTATATGAATTATACAGTACAGTATGTATGTATGTTTTATTTATATACACGTATACTACATATAGATACACACACACGCGCACATATTGTCGGGTGGTGGAAACCTCATATGTCCAAATTTCGAAAACTGTTACATTTCAGGATCCAAATTCATAATAACAAAAGTAACAGATATGTTCAAATATGGAGATAAGAGGTTTCTGCCCAACAGTGACAAATCGACGATATAATTGATTTTTTTTCTTCTTCTAGAGAGCTACTTATACCACAAATACTAATGTCTAGTTGAGCATGTGCCCAGACATGCATACAGTATTGTGTATGAATGTGTGCACGGCATGCATGCACGCATTTCATGTCTTACCTCCTGCAGCATGTCTGAGGCCTCAATGGTGCGAGCCACTATCTGTTTGGAGGTTTCCTGTATCTCTCCTCCCAGCAGAAACTCGTCCAGGATAAAGTAGGCCTTCTCAAAGTTAAATATTATGTCCAGCTCACACACCTGAGTGGACATAATATGGCTCCAGTTAATGACAAATGATGACTGGGGACTCGGGAGAAGCAACAAACAACATACTGCACATAATGTATGTACTGTGAATGCTAATGCACATTTTATTGTAGATCTTTACAAAACAATTGCATATGAAAAGTGCACAATTATATGACATGATTAGGCTTCAGAGTATGGAATTTAAAGAAGTAGGTAAACTGTAGAGTCTGACCAATATAATCAGATGATCAAAAGCCTATCAGAGAATGATTTATTGGAACTTTTTTTCTGAGGAGACAACTTACACTGCCAAAGTATTTGTCCAACAGCTCCACATAGCGATGCAGCACCTCCAGACCTAACAGCTCATTCTCCTCGTCGTCCAGCGCCATGCAGAAATACAAGCTAGCATACCTGGAGAGATGGAGCACAAATGATTCGTTGTTGGTTCAAAATGTACTGGTATAGGTCGGATAACGGCAGGAAGGGAGAAGGAAGAAGGGGGGTAGGGGGACTCTGGTTGAGGCACTGAGAAAAGTGATACTGGTGTGAAATTTGGACAACCTTGATATGCTTCCAGGTATAGAGGTGTGTGTGTGTGTGTGTGTGTGTGTGTGTGTGTGTGTGTGTGTGTGTGTGTGTGTGTGTGTGATATTTGGAAGCCTATAGGCCATGTACATAAACTGACCACGAGTGGCCTAACAATAGCTGGCATGATAAAAGAGCAAATAACTTGCCAAATACTGCCGTTTGAGTGGCCTAACAATAGCTTAGCCTGGCTTGGCCAGCCCCTTAGAGGGGATTCACTGAAGATTCCTCCCCGCATAAAAGTCTGGAGTCTGACCAGGGCCAATCAGTGACTGCGTTTCAACAGCTGTCCGTACAACAGTGAAAAGGGTAACAGGTACGGTCGCCCCAATTCCATCTCACCCCCGCTTTTTTCCGCCGACCTCACGCCGACCGCTCAGTGCGGCAGTTCTTGTATTCTTTATTTTGTTTTACTGAGAATAAGGTTAGAAATACGTTTAGGGTTAGGCATAGTTTTACTGGGGTTAAGTTTAGGAATAGGGTTAGGTTAAGGCATAGTTTTACTGAGGTTAAGGTTAGGAATAAGGTTAGGTTTAACCGTTTAAGCATAATTTACTTAGGTTAGGTACTTTAGGAATACCAGGCAGCGCAGTTCCGCCGGCTGTACGCCGAGGCGAGGCGAGTTGGTAAAGGGGCGAGTTGTCTGGTATTCGTGGAAAGCAGCCTCTGATTGGTTCATGTGTATATGGTGACGTAACATTCATGCTGCAGTACTTTCAAAACAACAATGGCTGCCCTCAACGCAACAAGTTTAAAAGTTTACACAGAAACTATAAGAAAAGCAGTTATTTCAGATATAGATATGAGATATATCCGACATATCTCGCTCACATAGAAAGTAGAAACTATAACAGACCTTGTTGTTTTTAGCATGATATGGAGCAGACTAGTACACCGTGTGGTGACATCAGCTTTTTGTTACGCTTCATGCTGCCTATGGAGTCTGGAGTCTCCATAGGCAGCATGGAGTCTGGAGTCGAGCCATAGGCCCGACTCCAGGCCCGACTCCAGACTCATGCGGGGAGGAAACGTCAGTGAATCCACCATATGAGTCTGGCCCGCCAGGCTAACAATAGCTGGCATGACAAAGAGCAAAGCCAAACAACTTGCCAAATACTGCTCTGTTTCGGCTGTTATAGGCAGTTTGCCTGTGTGGAGTAGAAGGTGCCATTTGTATCCTCAGGTGTCCCTGTCAAATTTATTGTAATTTGCATTCAAATAAAGAACTAAAATGTGTGCGTGTGCACACCCATGTGCGTGTGTGTGTGTGTGTGTGTTGGGGGGGGCAGTACTTGCCTCTTGTAAACAACCTTCAGGTCCTTCCAGTGGAGGAAGTTACAGGAGCGTGGTTTCCTCGCCAGCACCAGAGCGGTCATGTCCCTGATGATCTTCTTCTTCTCCCGTTCGGGCGTGGGCGTGAACCACTTCTGAAGCCGCAGCTTCCCCTGGCGACTGAAGAGCAGCAGGAAGCTTATCTGAAATCGGGTTGAAATGAGGTTAGACATAAGGCAAATCTGACGAAAGCAGACGCCACAGGGTCAGCGGAGCAAAAGCGACCGCAGATGAGATGAGGGGACCCAGGGAGTGGGGGATAAATGTATTATTAGTTTGAAACAAGGGTGTAATGTATGTGTCTGCACGAAGGCGCACGCGCACGCGCACACGCACACACACACACACGCACACACCGTCTGAGTCAGTTGTTCTATGGGCCATTATTAACTCTCTCCCCCCTGGGGTGAAAAAGCAGGGGGGGGGGGGGGGTCTTTATCGTTGGTACAGTTCATTAACGAGTAACTTCTCAGAGCAGAGTGACAAGACAAAGAAACAGGGGGGGGGGGGGGGGCAAAGCGTGGGATTCAAGGGTGTTAGAGGGAAAATATGAAACATTGTCAATGGAAGCCAGTGAGCCACAGAGTGTGTTGTTCCCTTTTCAATACTAGGTGAGGAGTCGTGTTTCAGTGTTTAAAGAATGGGTTTCCTAGCTTTGTCATGTCAAAACTACACTACATTACAAACTGCTGCCACACAATTTCCGCAAGGCTTCCCTAGTTCCCTCCGCTCTTCCTCTCATTGTTGACATTTAGAAGAGAGCCTATGAATGACCCAAAATATAATGCAAACGATTCAGTGAAACGTGAGTTCATGTCAGTTGTTTAATTGAGTGTGTTAATTAAATGGGAATTTTGCTCTTGATAAAATAAGGACATGAAAGCCATTTGTTGTCAATGGCTTTTCTTAGACCTATTCAACTGCAGACAAATAGGAGATATGGCCAAAAATACCAAACAACATAATTTAAACGTGATAATGGCATCTTTCTGTGGACAGTTATGGTGATTTTAATATCAGCCTAGCCTAGACCCATTCCCAATAGTTGTATTAACACAACGGGGCAGAACTAGAAAACACCCTTATCACAGATCAGATCACTTTGTCAGCCTGGTAGGCAAATGATCAGGTAAAGGCACTAAACTGCCACTAGGGCATGTTGGCTGGAAAGTGACGGAACCTGTTCTACAAAGGGGACAGGTTCAGGAAATATTCACCTTAACTTCCGACTATCGCTTAAATTAACACACAAAAATGCAATGCATTTAATGTAGATGACACACTCCACCATACAGACAGTATACGAGTAGCATAAATCGTTGACATTATAAAATAATTATGTATAGGCTACTAGTAGTTAGTAGCCCTACTAGCCCACTGTTAAGGCTACAAGGCTAGTAGATAGCCTATACCTGTCAACGACATACAGGTGAGCACAGTCTTGTCATCGACAAAGACAAAGACTAATCATAAAAGTCATGCAGCATCATAGATGAAGATACAACAACTCACCATGTTGACGCTGGGCCGATCTCCACAAGTTATATTATAGCCAGGTAATCATGAAACACTGTCTTCAACCCTTACAACGGGTCAAATAGTAATAGCTGTCCGGTCAACCACATAGTGCGTTGCCCAGTCACTCCAATGTACAAGTTTCTACAAACTCCTCCCTCCTCCTGGCACTCCACTGAACTGAGGCGTCACTACCGCTTAACTGTTGGATTGGTCATTCATTGCTTTGTTTATTGATGAAGCCAATGAAACAACGACTCGTCCCGTCGTCCGTTTATGTTGATTGATGTAAATAATTGTATAAATGGCAGTCAGGCAGCCTAGTCTAAAGTAGGCCTAGCCTAGATTTGTATACTTATTTATTAATTCGTAACATTGCCATTTGAATTGGTCTTACCGTCTTTCACAAAATGATATTATTTATAAGATGTCTAATCAAAATGTCCATATCCTTGAGCTAAATATCCAACAAATCAGAGGCCACATTGTTGTTTGTTTTTCAAACATTTATGCCTTCTTATTACATAGCTTGTATTTAAAGAATTTTATAGGCCTACATGCTACATCCTAAACCATTTACCAACATTATTTGATTATTAGCAATACTGTGTTTAAATGTGTAGGCTATTCCCATTAGGCATATGTTATAATAACCTTAAATAGATTTATAGGCCTAATTTTGTAATATGCTAATTTTCTTTTGTCTTATAATATTTTATAATATGCCAATTTAGTGAAAATGTATTTGTTAATTGGAAAGAAAGAGTTAAATATGATTTACTCTACGCTCCCATACAAGTCTACAGTCGTGAAACAAAGAACTAGCAGCCTAAAAAAACAAGTAATAACGTTAATCCCAGTTGGCGGTGGATTAAAATGAGTTATAGCCTGCCCTACTGTAATCTCACTGTTATTCCAGTGCACGTCGGCAGGGAGCAGTCAGGTCTTCACATGTGATACCAATCTCTGCTTTAGCCTACTGGTGAACTGCAAGCTGATCTGATCAACCCCCACACCACACCACACCGTGTCCTCTCTGTGAAAGACCTCTTTCGGGCTTTCACATGATATCATGGAAAGCAATATGTCTCTGTATCGCAATATCATGTGGTTTTTGAAAGGAATCCACGAATACACCAGGTCAGTTACAATTTGTATGCATTTTATATTTTGTTTGTTTGAGTTTGATAGTATTTTTTTTACAACTGTAATAGAAACAACTTTCAGATGTGTTCTGTGATTTTAAATTCACAGAAGCATCGTTTTTAAATTATGTTATTTTTGAAAATGGGAACTATTTGCCTAAATTATCAATAAGTACTTGTAAAGAAAATAGCAATTGTTCTGAGTAATGCTGTAGCCTACAGAAGCCTACTTGGCATCAACACACGCACACACACACACACACACACACACACACACACACACACACACACACACACACACACACACACACACACACACACACACACACACACACACACACACACACACACACACACACACACACTTTTATACCTCCACATCGTGCTACATAAAAGGCAGGTGCAAAATGTTCTCTCTCTCTCTCTCTCTCTCTCTCTCTCTCTCACACACACACACACACACACACACACACACACACACACACACACACACACACACACAGAGACGCCTTTTCACTAATACAATAGTTCCACTGTCAGATGAAGTGCCTAGTCATCAGTGTTACAGTCACATCAATAGCTGATAGATTTTAAGAGCTCAATTGAGAAAGAAAAGCTATTCTAGGTGCATGGTTTTAAACAATAATCCAGTCTGTGGTCATATGTTCAATTGTTCATATAAGTTACTACATGAAAATAAAAAGTCTTGAGGCACAAACGTGTTGGTTTACATAATTTGTGTGCCTACAGAAATGGATATGAGATAGCGTCTAAAAGCTTTGTGGCGCAGGACCTAGATGTGTCTGTGGTGGCGGGAAGGTCCTTTATGATCACTGGAGCCAACAGCGGAATTGGCAAAGCAACTGCCATGGCCATAGCAAAGAAAGGTACATGGACTTATGATGATGCCTGTCATTGATTCTGTAATGAGTAATAAACTAAGACCATGCAGGACAACATTCATTATTGTACAAACATTGCTGGGAGGGACTGCTCTCTTGGATTTTATTGCGTAATTCAGCACCCAGTTTATGAGTTATTAATATAAGAAGTAGAGCTGAGAGCACTTAATCCTTGTGTAAAGAATAAACATCCATGTCTCCTACTTTGTTTTCAGGTGGCACGGTCCATATGGTATGTAGGAACAAAGACCGAGCTGAGGCAGCCAGGACGGACATTGTCAGAGAGTCTGGGAACACAGTGAGTGAGTGAGTGAGTGAGTGAGTGAGTGAGTGGGTGGGTGAGTGAGTGAGTGAGTGAGTGAGTGAGTGAGTGAGTGAGTGAGTGAGTGAGTGAGTGAGTGGGTGGGTGGGTGAGTGAGTGAGTGAGTGAGTGAGCGAGTGAGTGAGTGAGTGAGTGAGCGAGCGAGCGAGTGAGAGTTAAAGCAGAAGAAAAATACATATTCTCAGACAAGCATGTCAAGTATAAAGACTGGAGTGAATTATTGCTTGGAGAGAAATGAGACTACGATTACTTGATCTTGTTTCTCCAGGAGGTACATGTGCATTTTCTGGATATGTCGGAGACCTGCAAGGTATGGGAGTTTGCAGAGGCCTTCAAGAAGCAATATTCATCCTTGAACGTTTTGGTAGGCTCCAGATGTTCCCTTTGCTCTTCTAAGAAAATCCAATCTTTACAATGCCTCTGTAATTATTTGGTGTGTGTGTGTGTGTGTGTGTGTGTGTGTGTGTGTGTGTGTGTGTGTGTGTGTGTGTGTGTGTGTGTGTGTGTGTGTGTGTGTGTGTGTGTGTGTGTGTGTGTGTGTGTGTGTGTGTGTGTGTGTGTGTGTGTGTGTGTGTGTGTGTGTGTCAGATAAACAATGCAGGGTGTATGGTAAACAAGCGAGAGGTGAATGCTGAAGGATTAGAGAAGAACTTTGCTACCAACACTCTAGGTAAAGTTTCTACTTTAAGTTAGCACCATCTGCTTGTCTTGTACAGAATGTGGAAACATTGACTTCTTTCTCCATTCCCTCCAGGCGTTTATGTCCTCACCCAGAGCCTTATACCACTCATACAGAAGAGCCGTGATCCGAGGGTGGTGGGTGCGCACTCATCAGCAAGACAGCATAATGCTACTTTTGTTTGCTTTGCAGTGAGCATTCTCTAAGTACACTGCTTTTGTTTTCTCCCTGCTTGTGTCAGATCATAGTGTCATCAGGGGGCATGCTGGCCCACAAGCTCAAAACTGATGACCTCCAAACAAACAGGGGATACTTTGATAGCACCATGGTCTATGCCCAGAACAAGGTACGGAGGAAGTGTGATACATGTTTTTATAGAGAAGTGGTAAGGAAATTGGCTCATATTTTTTACATTTACTATCATTCACAGTGCATCGTTTATGTAATCTTATAAATGTCCTAATTAGTTTTATATTGACATCTTTGGGTTTGTGTCAACTTTCCATACTGACAAAGACACTATCATTTAAAGTTATTTAAAGTAGGTTGCAACCAGAATAAGGTATGATATTGATATTAAGTTGGTGGTTGTCTGTGGTGATAAAGTGCACTTTCCTCTCAGAGACAGCAGGTGGTGCTGACAGAGCATTGGGCCAAAGTCAACCCTGCCATCCACTTTTCTGTGATGCACCCTGGCTGGGTTGATACACCAGGTACTTTCTTTGATTCCCACTCGTTAACGATAATAACTTATCGCTATAAGTTATGGTTATAAGTTATCGTTATAAGTTATGGTGCTTAACGATAATAACTTATCGTTAACGCACACACACACACACACACACACACACACCAATAAGTGTCCTGTCTTCTGATTTACTCCCTTGCAGCCGTTTCTACATCCATGCCCCAGTTCCACCAGAAGATGGGGGGCCGTCTGCGCAGTGCAGAGCAGGGAGCTGATACTGTGGTGTGGTTGGCTTTATCAGGTGCTGCAGCCAGAACCCCCAGTGGACAGTTCTATCAAGGTGGGTCATATGAAATCAGACCACTTCTTTAGTACTTGATGCCTGCAAGTTCACCTTTCAATGGCTATTCATTTAGAGTTTTAGACCATGGGGATCTACAACCTTTTCATATTCTGGATCCCTGGATTTAGTGAAAATGTAAATATTGTCTGTGGGACATACAGTAGCTTCCATCCAAAACCTACATGTTTCCATATCATATAGCAGCTGTTTGTAGAGTAGGGGAAACTTGATTAGAAGTCATCTTTCTACATTTTCTTATCACGCTGACTTCTGCTACACAAAATATAGTGAAATGGATCCCTGAACACTGACAAGCCCCAACTTGTAATGTCCATAATAGCAGCTGTACACTGCTGTCAACTTCTTTCATATCAGTTATACACAGTGCACCTGTTTTCCAGATCGACAGGCTGTTCCAACTCACCTGCCGCTGGCTTGGACCGACAGTTCTACTGAAGAGATCCACAACTTTATGGTCCAGGTGGAAAAACTGGCCGATGTAGTCCAGTGTCAAGCAGATACACAACCCAATGATGGCCTGGATTTGAGTTTGGCTTTGGCTACACCTCAAATGTAGCCAAGCACCATTTATATCATGATGTGAACACAACCGTAGTCAGATATATTTTACATTTGACCAGTGGTGCCCAACCTTGGTCCTCAGGGTCCCCTAGTGCTTATGGTCTGACACGGATTATTCATTGGCATCCATGCCAAAGGTATTCTAGAAGAGTGTTTCTCAAACGTTTTCATTTCAAGGACCCCAGTTTACTATGCATTAGGCCATGGACCCCCATTTCAAATATTTGTTTATCTCTGGGACCCCAATGTGCACTGCAAAATCCATCCGATTTAACTCCAACAGTGTATAAAGGACACCTGGGGGTCCCCAGACCCCACTTTGAGAACCAGTGTTCTAGACTAGTTACAATAAACAGTAGGACTGAATCCGATAATAGACGGGTAACAAGCAGCAGCAGTTGTTGACACAAAATTAACCACCATATAATATTATATTAACAGCCAGACTTGGTAGAGATGGTATTAGTAATACTAAATACTACATTTTACACAGCCTAACCTAAGACCAATGCTCTCCAAGCCATTGAATACACCAGATTTACTTATTTGCAAGCTGGCGTCACACACCAAAAGTACATCTACAACCTCACAACACATTTCATTGTGAGACATGAACATGATGTAGTCATTTAGTGACATTCAAGGCCTGCAATTCCCTAACAGTCTATAGCTCAACTGTGTGTGTAGATGTGCATCCTACATATTAGTTACCTTTTGTCACCAGCCTCGTTAACTGGACTGTTGTGTGCTATTCAGTGTGCCTGTCCTACTTCTGCTTCTCAACATACTGATAAATACATTTGCATCATCCCTCCAGAATGTTTTAAAGTTGATTTGAGTCATGGCCCACACACACACAAAGAGGCTATAAGGTGACTGTGAGACACAGCAGAGCTGACGCACCAGCTTACATCAGAGACAGTACCTTGGTAAGAGCCAAAAACACAAAATTGGGTGCATAAGTCACACTTGTGATCCATATACAGCGGTTGCGTGTCACACTACACAATCTGCTCTATTGTGTACCATATGTGCAGAAACAAGTGTCAAATCACTTGTCACTGAAGGGGTATTTCACTATAAAACAAATTTGTATTTTATCCCCCCGCCCCCCTCCTAGATAAGTCCACTGAAATTCAAACTCCATCTTATGTTACTTGGACTAATTGAGAACATCCCTGATATTGTCGTTCTAATATGTGAGAGGGCCACGTTTGTTTTTCATTTAATGTTGTAACTTAAGTGTTTTAAGTCATTGAAAAAATACAGCCTATAGCAGTCACCAGAACCAACGTTTTAAACGATGGTTAAAATTGAGTTTGCAGTTCAATGGGTTTATACAGGAGGAACTCGGGAGGTGTGTCTGATCTCATGACTATAAAATATCTAAATATAATCAAGCAACTTATAAAACTGTGGGTGCACACAAAAGCCCCAGTAGATGTTAAAAATGACCCCAGAAGTCTTTTAAAGTTAAATATCCTAGGATGGACTGCACCACTCCCCCAAAAAGACTAATGTTATTTTTGTTTGTCATACCTCAAAATATAAATTAAGCTTTACAGCATTGTAAGGGACCAAGATCTTATGACTTGATCATGGTGGTAAAGTGCAGAACATCCACATTCAATATAGATTTTTTTTTTATTTCCTTTTTGTAACAATCCACATTTGCCGCGTTTTGTTTTTAATAATTAATTTTATCACTTTTTTACACAGTATTGAAAAACAAAAATAATGCGGTGCATTCACATTTCTTCCCGAGGGATTCTTTGTAAGGTCGCTCTCTACAAGGGTAAAACAGTGAAAAGCTTGAAGCTGGATCCGATCCATGTTTAAACCTCACAGGGAAAAAAAGAAAAAAAAGAAAAAAAAAAGAAGAGTGGGCCTGGTTTTAAAATCATCTAGCAACACTGGATTTTTCGCTTTGTTGACATTGCTTTTCTGCATGTGGTTTTATTGAGGAGAGGTTGTGTTTTCATGATGTGTAAGGGACGAGGAGTTAATTTCCCAGCATTTATCTTTAAAAGAATACTTCCAGTCCATGCGAATAACAGTCCAAAGAGGAGAAAAAAAAAGAAAAACCCAATTGTCCCCCCTTTCCCCAGCCGCGTCCAGTCTCTGTCTCCTCCGGTTCCGATGTTCCTCTACGCTACGTAAGTGTAGATTTTACGATCCTCAGGCGTCCGCGCCAAGTATTCTCTTTCTATTAGTCCTTCTATACGCTTCTTGATGACCACAGGACTGGGGAGGAAACGTGACCGGAGCTGCTGAGTAACCTAAGGAGATAAGAACAATGGAAATAAACATATTTTCCAACTCTGTTTCTTTTTAATTCATGCCTATGCCCAACCAGTCACATCCAGCATGCTTGTAAGACATACGTAAGATGGGGTTAACGCAAGTGCATTATATGTAAAAATGAATAAAAAACGGTGCTACTGCTAGGTAATCCTTCAACATAATGTGATAGATTTTAATGAAAGTATGAAAAATTCAACATTTAAATTATTTTTAGTTGCAGCCATGTAGCTAAAAACGTAAGCGCATACCGAGAGCTTTAATAAGAATGTTGTGCTTGTTAAAGGGAATGTACGTGATATTCTTCTAAAAGAAGACTTGGGTAGTAACCACAAACTCAAGCCACAAAATGATTGCAAACAGTGATCTATCTGAGCAAGGTCATGCAAATACTGTGATACAACGCATCAACCCAACACTAAACGTTTAACGTTTGAGGACCGATATGATTAAGAGAAGTGTCTCTTCCTACCTCTGCCACCAAGACATTGTGCTGCATCTTCTTCCTGGACTTCATAATGCGGACAATGGCCGCCTCGATTTCATGCTTTCTGTCATCATCCACTTTCTGGCGCGTCTCTTTCCTTTCTGGATCCGACTCCCCCTGTTTAGCAGCAACTGGGAGGTGGGGACAGAGACAAGATTAGCGTTGATATAGATAATGATACTGGGGTGGACATGACAGCTCAACATACTGTTCTATGAAGACATTTTGAACAGGGTATGGCATGATAACATTAGTGTAAAACAGATGCAACTCAATGGTTGTACCGATTGTGGGATCACGCATGGATGAACTTTTAACGAGTCACCCTCACGTCTGTGTTACCAGAACATTTTAGGTAAGAAATTAGGCCATTAATATATTGATACATTTCATACTTACTACAGCTAATTTAAAAGCTTTAACAAAATTCTGGAAAAGAAATGTATAGACGTTCTCAACGTTGATGTAGCATAATTTAGCCTATGTTCAATGTCAAGTACTATGTGTCATTTTGAAATAATCGTTTTTTTGCCACTCAGTAGGCGTTCCCGCATAACTTCCGGATATGATGATGATGATGATGTCACACGCATACCCTCTATAGGGTAGTCCTGGAGGCATGGCTATGTGCAAAAGTATGTTAATGTAAGAAGAAAATAATCAGGTCAATAATGTGATTAACAATGCTTGGAGGGCACAGGCCAGTTACGTTTTAAGAAGGGGACAGTTTTGATCTGTGCATGGTGTTTGTGAAACGCAATAAATGGAGAAGTTCTGGCTTTCCAAAGTGTATAAGTTCTTCAGCTTTGGTTTCTATAAAGAGGATATATGAAATCCATACACCTTCTACATATTATCTTGTACATATGTTCTTTTTGGCAAGCTGCTCCTTCGTACTATAAACCTAAATTAGGCTTCAGTCCATACTCGAATACTGTTCGTTTACATTAACCCAGCAAGCCAAATATGACGTCCGCTGGTATGTTCAGGACTAGGCCAGATTACAGCCCATATAGGGATGATCTTTACATCATTTCCAGGATGTCTTCGCCAGATCTGACTAGTTATGATATGACTTAAATTGATCTGGCCGTCCACCTTAGTGAGCAGAATTTATATTGGCTGAAATCAGGTGATATTCTGGGCCAGATCTTACTAGTCTTGGTTTGACTTCATCTGGCCCCAATCGAGACGTCACTAATTCGTCCAGGTCCTGACCGTGCTTGCTGGGAACGTTACTATCCTTAAATATAATGTACAAACAAAAGGTGTGTATCTCAAAATCAGCTTGCATCACCTCCTAAAAGTCCTAAATATGCAAACGTTGACAGTAAAATAATTTACATTAGAACCACAGATGTATTTAATTTGTCCCTAGTTGCACTCAAATGAAATTTGAATGATCAAAGGCAGTTGAACATAGCAGTCATATGGATGTTCTTCCGTTTCCACTCACTGTGGTTATAGGGAATGAATGCAACACTTCTTTTGTGTGATTTTCAAACAGAGAAGTTGAGACATGTATCTTTGAAACATTACTTGTAGCAGCCTGTTAAGTGCTGCACTACGGAGGCAAACAAGGTCACTCAAACCTCCAGTGTGGTTAATTAGTGGTAACCCATGGAAACCTAGACATACTCCACCGGACCACAGATAGAAAGGACACAAAGCATGTAGAGTTCATCTTGGTGCCAATTGGCTGAATGACAGAAAAACGCTGGTGTAGGGGGAATCCCCCTAGGAAGAATCTCACTCAAGAAAGGCAGCAGGCCAATTTAGAAACCCTTTGATGATTCATGTGGATGACATTTTGTATTTAAAATGGGAACTTCTGCCAAACGTTGACAGAAGTTCCCACACACACACACACTTACCTGTTTGTATTTTAACTCGGTGCAGTTTGGAAGTAAACTGATCATTGACTGTAAACACGTGGCCATTCTCAATCTCCTTGGACTTGGGCTCCTTGGTGAGGACTCTCTGAGTGGGCTTCCCACATGCTAGCGACTGCAGTGCCCGCACCAGTTCCCTCTCTGGGATGTCCGTCTCCTGCTGGATCTCCTGTGGACAGGGAAAATAATAATAACTAGAAAGAAGCAATTCTGGGAAATTGCAAAGTGTGGTTGCCTCACTGGCTGATATAGGCCCCTCCCAGTAATTTTGCCAGCCAATTACAATGTCAAGTCACCCTTGTGATCATGCGTAAGTCATTCGTAGGGGATTTCCCCCCCAAAAGCATGTTTTTGCAACAAACGGGTAATTGTTTTTGCAATTGTAGCGCCCCCTATGGATGAAAATGGAATTGCTTTTGGCTCTGTGTTGATTAAGCCACCCTCGACATGTGATTCAGATTTGGGATGGATCGGACATTCCGTGCGTGAATTGTGGCATTTTTTGTAAAATAGGCCCCTCCCACTAACTTTGGAAGACGATTACGGACGAACGATACAGAAGATCAAAATTCTGACTGTGCTGTTTTAATGGAATAGGTCCGGAGATCATGTGTACCGATTTTTGTGAGATTTGGACAAAATCTGTAGGTGGAGGATCCAAAAGTGTGTTTTGAACAAAATTCAAAATGGCGGAAAATCTATCTAGACGCAAATGGGCGTGGCCTATATGGGGAGATGCGTCATGACCCAAGGAATCCAGGAAAAAAATATATTTTCTTTTTACGACCGACGGTTCAAGAGTTATACGCCAAAACGTAAAGTGGGCTGTTATAGCGCCACCATGAGGCCGATCAATATACTTATACGGTTATTAATTTTAGTAATTATTATGAACCTTCCCCCCAAGTGTTGTAACTGTAGCCCGTACGGTCTCAGAGGAAAAAATACTTGAATGTGAGTTTTTGCATTTTCCCATTCATGTCAATGGGGAAATTTAATCCACTAATTAATTATCAATTAAACTATACAACATTTCTCTTAGAAACGAGCAAGCACACCATTCCCGATGAAGCCGGTCGTTTTGACATATGGCTCAAGTGTGTGCGGCAAAAACTGTGGGAGGAGTAGCACATCAAAATAAAGTTTATACAGAAAGAAAAATAAAAGGTAAGGGGAACAATAGTATGGTTGCCCATAGGCAACCACACTAATTATGACAAACAAACATTCTAAGGGGAGAGGTCAACTGACAGAGGAGCGGCATTTCTGACCTCAAAAGTGGACTTTTCTCTGTTGTTGAAGAGCATGAGGATGGTCATCTGGAAGGTGGAGACCTGCAGTATGTGCTTGCGAGTGTTAGAGCCCGTCACCTGGGCCCCTCCTACGGATACGGCTACCTCCGTACCGTCCTCCTGGGAAGACGGTAAAGACAAGACACCAAGACTGAGAAATTAGTCTCACAAACATGATTTCACACTCCCTTTCTATATCAGACCAAGCATTATCGCATGTTGTATTAGCCTGTGTGCAACTGTAACAGTTCGTAGTGAAGCAGTTTTGCTATGCAAGTGTAAATGTAGCCAGTATGAAAATACATGTGGATTCACCTTTTTGAGGAAGCCATAGAAGGTTGCGTTGAGGTCTGCTGAGCCCATGTGGTGCTGGAGTGTGAGTTGTCTACCGCTGTGCTTGGCCAGGTAAAACCTGCAACACAAAACAGAATACATGCAGTATATAGAATCAGAATCAACTTTATTGTCACATCACAGTTTTGCAAGTAAAAAAGTGGATGAAATTCGTTTTTGTGCATATACGCATGTCGAATGTACATGGGCAGCCATGGGACTCTGGATATAGAGCTCAGGTGTTAAGCAACAACAACAACGATGCCTACCTTCTAAAGACCTCAAAGGCATGTCTGGGAGAGGGAGGGATGGTACATTTGGGTGTGGCCGACTGCGTGGGCCAGTAGCCTGTAGTGAGGACTCTGACTGTAAGGTCAACACCACCCAGAGACACCTGAGCCACACAAACATGCAGAGGTTTTAAGAATGAGTGTCAAAACACCAGCACTATTGATTCAATACACAGCCTGACTAACCAGTAATTATACCGCCAGCCTGACTTAAAGGAGAATTCCATGCTAGAAGGCTTTCTTACCTTTATTTGTAGTTGTTACGTCCCCACCAAAGAGGTCCAGGTGTTATTTTGTGCAAAACCTCCTTATTGGCTATTTCCCCTACCATAAGCCCTACATTAATTGAATGGGAATTGAATGGGGCTATGGGGTGTTATGCTAATTCGCTTATTTCCATCGCTTTTTTTTTTGTATATATCCTCTCTTTATAATGTAAATAATATCCCAAGCGGCACACTTTACTACTTATTTCGATGGAAATAAGCGAATTAGCATAACACCCCATAGCCCCATTCAATGCAATGCAATTCATTGAGGGCTTATGGTAGGGGAAATGGCCAATAAGGAGTTTTTGCACAAAAAAACACCTGGACCTCTTTGGTGGGGACGTAACAACTACAAAGAAAGGTAAGAAAGCCTTCTAGTATGGAATTCTCCTTTAAGATAATTACCGACACGTATGGTTTCTTTTGATCGTACTCCAAATTCATTGTATAGCTTTGTATAGGGTTCCAATTTATACACACATGCATTTATGTATGAGAGCACAAAGTCACATAATAGCTACTTCCTGAATGTAACACTGGTTTAGATGAACATTTACAGGAAGTGTATTTTCCATCAGTTTAGCTCATTAACTACTTCCAACCTGGCGTTCCTCTTTTTTCATAAGCTAAAATGTTCAAAAGTTTTCAATTTTCAAGAATATGGAAAATAGCAGCTTATGTGCTTATGGCATCAGCCTGTCTTCTTACCCCTGTGGACTGTAAGTGGTTCCTAAATTCATCCATGGTTGTGTTGGAGATGCTCATGTCCCTGAACATTCCTTCCAGTTTAGAGGTGAACTGACAGCCGCACTCCGTCTATAAAGAGGACAGAGAAGGGAAGACATGATGGGCTGAGCGTCTATATTAACACAATTACACATATTGAGGGAGGGTGATCTTTATCACTGTGCTAGTAGTCTCGCATAGCCAGACAACTATTCCACAATATCTGAATGCTATATAGTCTGCAACTAAATTGTGAGAAAAGGGGGTAAAAAAAAAAACCTCTAATTCAAATAAAATAAGTTTTCATTTAGTTGATTTCACCTTGACCTACATTTTGTAGTGATACAGATTCAGAACTGTACAAAGTACCCACTTTATAATTCAACTAGGATGTTTTTCCTTACAACCCAAACATTTTCTTCTGCTACTGTGAAAGGGTAAACAAAAGGGACACACCGAGTCAACAGGCAGTGTGTGAAGGAACTCACAAAAACACATACCTTAAGCTTGGAGATCATGTTCTTCTCAGAGTCGTCAGAGACACTCTTGTTGGTGAGCAGTCTGCGGGCCAAGTGTTGTTTGTAGTACCGTTCAAACACGTCCTTCTCCTGCATGAACCTGAACAACACCATGGCCTTGTCCAGGATAGACTCCACCTCCTGTTCCGTCAACTGGACATATTGCAGTAGACAGAGACACAAAAACAAACAATGAGAAATGTCCCTGTTTCATATCCATCCCGAGAGGTGTTCTACCCCTCTTCTACCCTAATTCTTCCGCCACTGCCAGTGTTTTTCACTTTATTTTACAGGCCCACGGGTCACGAGAGGTGAACCAGAAGTAAACAAACGCTTTGTTGAGTGACGAATGATCGTATTTTCTTTGACCCAGGAAAAGACATTTTGTACTCAAGACAGTAGCTAATGCATTTGTACATACCCCTTTGACTCCCTTCTTGAGCTTATCATCAATGAAGAGGGAGAGGTATTCTGGTGACCTTGAGTTCAGGTTCAGGAAGTATTCAAAGTCCCCGGCAATGGTTTGCTTGAAGAGTCTGTCGTTGCTGAAGGATTCCAGCAGGAAACGGTCAAATCTCGTCTTCAGGTCCAGCAGTCCCTGTGAAAACAAGTTGATGTCCATAAGTTTATGAATGTTTTGTTATATATTCAAATTCAAGGTAAACATACAGTATGTCAGTCACTCTGAACTCACTGTCTCACAAATGTACCTGCCTATGACATTATCAGCATGGATTAATAAGAGGTTTTTAATTGAACAACCATGGCTACTACTGTGTTCAGGGCTCGACGCTTAGCATTTTTCCAAGTAGCACGTGTGCTACTAAGTTGAAAAATCTAGTAGCACACAAATTATTTTAGGAGCACGATGAAAAGTTATCAAATAATGTGGTTTTTGAGGGGCACTAGCCCCTCATATGTATATACAGCTTTAGGTGACATTCACACCAGAAAGCTATGCTGCGATTAAAACGAATCCTGCTGCGCATTGTCAGAAAGTGAACTTCGTTTGGCAGGTGTGAAGGCTCATTCGAATCCTAATGCGTATCAAAGAACCGCATTCTACTCCGAGCAAAAACGGGGGTTTCGCTTCGCTTCCAATCGCACTTGATTACGATTCGGTGCAGGTGTGAATGCAATCCGCAGTAAATAAAGGAAATTAAGCAAACAATGTGGCGGGTGAGGAGCTGAACACAGTTGGAGACGGAGAAGGCATATTTTACGCAGCGCAAAGATGTCCCGTTACCGTGGATAGACGTGCACGTGGTCGAATGAGGAGACTGAAGCCCTGATCGAAATGAGGACGAGTACATTAATCAATTGCTTAAGGAAACACATAAAACACTGCAGTGTATTATAGCCTACAGAATATTCTGTCTGTGCGTGCCGTAAACATGGAGTGCTGTCACTGTAGGGACTGGGGAGTAGGGAGTCTAGGGACTTTCATCTCGATAAACATTTTGCGCTGCTGTCTGTTATATCAGTGCGCTCAGCGCTGTGCCTCCATTCCCAAAAGAACAGTGCATGGCTGCGTGCGTATAGTGAAAGAGAGAGAGAGAGAGAGGGGGGGGGGGGGTCCGGGGGTCCTGTCCCAGACGGCACGACACATGCACGTTATGAGTATAATTTTATCACCATAGATTTCACTGTGTAGGCTAGTTTATGAATGGAACACATTGATAAAGGTCCCCCCTGCTGCGTTTCCAATTGCTGCGGATGACAGTGTGAAGGCAAACCGCAGCAAATTAAATATGCAAGAATCCCAATTCCTCCGCCCAGTCGCATCGAGTCTACCGAAGTATTAGGTGGGAATGTGACCTTAGTCACCACACATCTCAAGATTTGCCATTGACAATGAAAGGGGAATTCAGGTCAAATGTCCGCTAAATCTTGTCCCCACACGTCTCAATATTTGCCATTGACAATGAACGGAGAAATTTGGTCAAAATTCTGCTAATAACATTAAACGCCATTGACATTGAAAGGAAAATTTACATCATATGCAAACAAGCAAATCAGCTAACCAATCACTGGCATTCTGATTGGCCAGTATGAGATGATTCATGATGTATGATGATAAGAGTGCCCCTCACTTCACACAGGTGTGATTTCTCTTTAATAAAGTGATATGAGGTAGAGGCGGGCAAGGCGGGCAATATGGCAAAAAATTATATCACAATATCTTTTCAGCTAATTTCAAAATATTGATATTCATCAATCATTTGTTTTAATATAATCTATATAACCACTTTGTTTTTATGCTGATAGACTATTTGTTTTTTATGTAGATAGATAGATAGATAGATAGATAGATAGATAGATAATCAATTCATTTTTATGTTGCTCATGGATGTATGGATGGATGGACAGACTATCCGTTTTTATCCTGCTGTTCTATCATGTGATATTCGGTGCAGGGCAAGATGCTCGATTGTGAATTAAATTGTAACATTCTCCTTGGCTTTGACTGCTTCAGACAGAACATCTGACACACAGCTACACTAACTTACTAAGCTGGTGGTGGTGGTGGGGCCAGTCCTTTGGGTGTTGGGTGAAATCACCCCTCGGCTGCCTACCGTGCTCGTTAAGCAGGTCACACAATGGATGGACCACTGATATTTAACCAGCCAGGTCAGTGATTACTAATATCATTCACGCTGTGCAACAGCAACACACGCTTTTGTAAGCGATGTGTTAAGGATTGTTTTTGATCGATAATATATGAATCAGTCATGTGTGTGCACGCGTGCACTTTATTTGTGCGTGCAGCCCTGCACGCTGTTTCTCCCGCGTTTAGTTAAAAGTTGGTGTTCGAACATTACAGACTTTGCGAATAAGTTTAGTATTCAACGTGTCGGGGACAACAAGCAACTCCTTCCGTGATGCCATCATGCTGCCCTTTGCTCTGATGCTCTGTGCAGCACACAGACTGTGCTGCCTGCAAGGGAAGAACACAGCACAGAGTGCTAAAAGTGGGAGGGCGGTGTGGTGGAAGCAAGGGGAACAGATCTTCAAGCTAAGGATGCATCGAGCCTCGACGCATTGTTAGCTTGTAGATTTGCTCTTTTTGGCGAACGACACCGCCGTACTACAAATATAAATGTAGGTATAGAACTGAAACTTGCTGTATCAGAGCTGCTGTATCACGATTGAACGGTCAAATTCTGTAGTCGCACCAGTGCTACAAATTTAATTCTACAACACGCACAGTGCTATTTTTAGTAGCAAATGCGACTACCTAGTTGCACTGTCGAGCCCTGACTGCGTTTACTCTAAGCATGCGAACGTTCCAGGAAGAGAAAGGTTGTAGTATCCATTAGCTTGAAATGGATCCATGGATTATGTCAATCGGCTGGAACAGTTTTAGTTTTCCACAGCCCGTGTAGACAGAAATGATAACATCTTAATGATAAAGAAATTAAGAATAAGTATCAGTAAGAACATATATGGAGTTATGGTAAAAATAAAAGAAAAATGTTACAATCCTAAGCAGGGCTCTTCACATCACAATGCATTATTATTCCTTTGAGACATGAACACACATAATAAATCAAAAGATCCACTTTAGGATAACTGAAGGACTAGTTTACCTGAATGTAGTCGACAGGGTTCTTCCCCTCTCCTTCCTCAGACACCAGAGCTTTGCCCTGCTCCCTCAGGTAGGAGCTCATGCATTCACACATGGTCTTCAGGCCGTTTGGCACGCGACTGAACAGCTTGTACATACAGCCCAGGTCTACAGGAAAAGATAGTGTATTGGTAAAAGGCTGACCAAGAGTACTAGACTGACCTTTTCTTGCTGCCGCATATGCTAACTATCCAAAAGGTATTGTTTCAACATGTGCAAGGTAACATCAACGAGGCAGTGCAAAAACAAGTTCCTCACCTTCTGTCTTGCCGTTTTTGAGCATGTGAACCAGGCCAGAGTTCTCCATTTCCACAATGGTCTTCATGTGTTTGGAAATTAGCTCCCTCTCCACCACCTTGACGATGGGTTCCTCTGTGGTCTTGTCCAAGCAGTGCATGACCCGCTCGATCTCCTCGTTTATCCTGGCCTCCACCTTCTTGATGTAAACGCTGGCACTGTTTTCCGCTAAGAACTTTTGGCTCTCCATCTGTTGGAGATTATGTTGGGAAGTTGTTATATGAGCACTAAGGTCCCACTGGTCGCGAAATGACAGAACCACTATCCACAAACACACACACAATTTGCAAAAATATGGCCACCCCACCTGGAAGAATTCAGCAGACATATCTAGGAAGGGTCCCTCAAAGTCTTCTTCATACACAGATCTACCTTCCAGGCCAAGAATCATAAGCATCTGACAGGCATTCCTGATCGCGCCCCTGCAAGTGTCACATTGTGGTACGGTTTATGCAAGATGAGGAAAAGAAGAAAACAAACAGTAGGACAGAATACATCCAATGAGTTAGCAGTTGTCCCATATCCCTACCTGTCTACAACCTCCCCCTTCCTCTCCCGTGCAATCATGTCCAGCAAGGTCTGTCTGAGGTGGTCCCGTATACAGCCGTAGCGCACCACCTGATCCCTGAAGATAATAAGGCCCAGGTTGTACACATTCTCCACATTATTCTGCTGAACATACACTCGGTCCTGTGATAAAAAATAAAATATAAAAAAAGTTTGTTAGAAATCACACCAGAGAGTACAAAAGAACGGAAAAGCTGTATAGTGGCAAAAGTCAGATCACCTTTTAAATACTCGGTAAGAAAAGTAAAAAATGTGCCAGTGATTTACTACAGTTTTTGAAAACTGTGTGCAGTCCAATCACAGTTGTAAAGCATTTGGCCACAGTGAATACATCAACTGGTTCAAAACATATCTGGCTGATAAATGAGCTCCACCACATACTCCAACTGTGTTGTGCAAGAGTTGCTGACCATATTGCTTCCAAGGTGCTCACACTTTTCAAAGAAAACAAACTAGCATAGCGTTCAAGGGATACTAAATTGTACAAACACATTGGCCACTGGAGCACAGACGCACTCCTGTGATTATCTGAATGACTTTATTCACAGAGTACAATAAATCTGAGGATTTGCCTGGCTCTGACAATGGCGCAGGAGCAGGTGATTATCTATTTGTCCTCCAGAGTTCAGCAGGCGAGAGGAAGCAAGTTGCTATCATTGCACAAGTGAAGCTGACCTGAGCACTGCAGCAGTTCAACAAATACACAGCTGATTGCAGGGGGGGTAAAGGAGGGAAATAAAAAGATGGAGGAAGCAAGGGGGGAGAGTGGAACGAACAATAGAACCCCCTGAGATAGCGCTGCATTTCAGTAGCAGGCTGTGTCATTGTTTGGACCGTGCTTGCACGTATTTTAAAGGCTCTCTTTCACTTTCTCACAAACACTTCAGCCTTTTTGCTTGCTACACTAAATCAACTGTCTTGCCTTATGTGGATAGGTTTCAGTTGCTAAAGAAAAATAACTAAATAAAGCAACAGAGGCTCTTTGTTTAGCTACAAAAAAAATACATGTCTTAAAGTCCAAGTCCAACCTTGGATGTAGATAGTTGGGGAAAGGGGGGCAGTGCAGCACTGGACATTCCTTCACAATATTTCTTGCCAGGGCTAGAGGACAAGAATCATCCTCAAGATGGTCAAAGGCCAGAGGAGAATTTCTTATTTGTAGATAATCTCTTCCCACTGAGAACCAACTTATGTAAGAGCCAGGCACCGCCCCTGTAAAACAGAGGACCTTCTATATAAAACATCCCATAACTAATTGTTAAATGAGTATGACAAGGACACAGTAGCCCACCTACCATGTACATGAGGATGTCTCTGATCATGACCATGGCAGTCTGATGGTCATTCCAGGCTTGATTCAGTGTTTGTAGAAAGTTATTGTTCAGAGAGTTTAACACATCTTCCCGTACCTGTAACGATAAGACAGAGCCTCAGAAATGTGTAGTGTGTTGAGGCGAATACTAGGGCTACACAATTCATCTGTCATATCATGTGCAGGTTGGTGCCTTGCATGGTTTCCCGTTTCCTCCGGCATCGGTGTATGAATGTGTGTGTGAATGGGTGAATGTAATGCACAATCTATGTAAAGCGCCTTGGATAAAGGCACTTTACATATATAAATGCACCATTTACCATATCGGTATCTGCCCAATCTGCCTTGAAAATGCGATATTGGTACTAAAAGAATATCATTTATTGTATAATATTTATGGTTGAAGGTGAAGTTGTAAAAGCCTTTTGTGATGATTAAGGCTGCAAATTCAATCAATGTTTTCTGGAGAAGCTTTCTATATGGTCAACAAGTTGGGCATTTTAAAATAAAGACTAAATCGTCTGATAGATATATAGAGATATATATATATTATTTTGTGTGTGTGTGTGTGTGTGTGTGTGTGTCTGCGTGCGCGCATCATCAGACCTAAAAAAAAAAATCAGGCATTGAGATTGCCCTGTTTATTAAATGATTATGAATCTGCACCCAGAATCACAGTTACTGTATAACAAGTGCACGGTAAACCCTCCTGGAAACTAGGGCTGGGGTGGTATGGGATTTTTGTTACCGCGGTTATTGCCTGATAATATTGCAGTTATTGCACCCATCCCTACTGGAAACCATGCAATCAATCAGTAATCAAACAACAATGCTTGAGGGAAAAACTTTAACCTCCGTAAAATCCCATTTACTTTTTAAGGAATCACTCCATCACTTATTTTGCCAACATTCACTTGTGTCAAGAGTGCTGCAGAGTGGATGCTGTGTGCATTCTGTCAACCATTGTGCTTTGTAATCAAAAGACTCTTAGCCTAGTGCCTCATTGCTCTTTCGATTATAGGACTATGAAGTATCAAGTCAATCGACTCTAGATTGTTTTTTCAAATAATGCGTTGAAGACATTGTCCAAATACATTTGTGTGGCATTCGTTCTGTGCCAATTTATTTTGAATCGTATATGAAGAAATCTCTCTTTTTTAATCTATTAGAGACACTAATCAAAATGCCGGGAGACTACGGGAACCCCTTTTAGCGTTTCACCCCTTCTGGGGTTCTTGTTGCGTACAATATATAGCAATATTTAGAATCGGCCATAGTCCTAAATGGGTTAAAAAAAATAATAAAACCAATGATCACTGACAGAATCTCTTTTCAGCGTGCCAAGACCACTAGACTACTTCCGGTTTTTGAGTGGTGCCTAGCTATGTGCGTCTCTGGCTGGCTGGCTGGCTGGGTCTGTCCCTGTCTGGTGTGTCCGAGCACGAAATAGTGTTTGGTTGGTTGGTTTTCACAACCAACTGTCACTGTTGCGCAGCCTAAAAAACACAGATATTAACTGTATATGATGATTTGGGGTGGTACAGTACAGTAGGTACAGTACAGTAGAGGGACCCCCACACGGTAACTGTCCTTTCTCAACCATTTCGGACGCGGGGTGGCTCACCGGAAACCGGGCCGACCCCCTGGGCACGTTCCTGGGGGTCTGGGTCGGGGACCCCCACACGGAGTTGCACCACTCACTTCACACGGGTGTGATTTTTAAGCACCATTTGTCAACAAAGATGTGTGAGTGTGAGATATTGCGGTTCTTTACTTTATTAATGAGATGCTCCGTGACGACCTCCCGCAGTCCCGTGTAGAGCTTCTCTCCGTGCTTGTGGAGCACCATGGTGTAGGCGTTCCTGTATAGCTCCTCAAAGCTCAAACCACTGTTGTTCTTCCTCTGGATCTCCTGGATGGCATTCTTCAGAAGGTCCCAGATGTTGTTGACGTACTTCTCGTCCATCGTCATCTGACAGACACGGAAAGATGAAACAAAAGGTGATGAGCTAGTAGTAATGCAAGAGAATCATGCATTTGGACGATCATTCATGCAGTCCATTTTTGTTATCATACAACTTCCACAGTTACTAGTATACACTATACACCAATACATTTTCTTCCATGGACCTCTTGAATTAAGTTTTAACTTCAGCTTGACAGGTCCAATAGCAGACAGATTAGTAACACAGTTACTGTATGTGTGTATGTCTATTCAATTCATTGGATCAAGGGGTTTGTTCACAACACAATGGCTGATAAGTGATAACAAGGAAAGGGACATTCTTCTCTGACATGTTAAGATATGAGTGAAAACATTATAGTATCAGGAAAGAGGGCGGCATGACAATCTCACTATTATAATGCTCACTTTCATAATGACAGTGATTGTTGCCTTCACACAACACAGTCAAAAACAACACCCACAAATACATAGTCCTTGTATTCCATAGTGATAGATGTTGTCAACACCTATGTTGTCAACACCTACTGCAGATCCTACAACCTGGCAACTTTTTGTGGACTGGCAGAATGTCTACCATGAGTCCAAGCCAAGTTGTCAATTATCAAATGTCCGAAGCAAGTGTCAATTTGTCATTTAACGTTGCGTAAACATGTCACGTTAAGGGTTTAGCCATGGTTTAGCCTAGTAGAAAAGTTGGGAGATGGTGCAACGTTGGCTCACAACAAGCTGATTTCACACACTCTTCTCAACACAGCAACACAAGCATGGGGGGTGTAACTGGTCAGCTCTCTGTCTGTGGGGTGGGATGTATAGCTCAAAACTGAACCGTTAACCAGCTTGATTTGCAGACCTATGTGTGCAAGTCAGCTAAAGCTAGCGAGGCCCGCTAGTATATTAGCCGCCACTCGCTAGGCTAGCCTCTCATCAGTGAAGAGAAGACATTTCCTGGCAAATTGCTTTTAGCAAACTGACGCTAGATGACGAGGACATTTTCTGTCAAACCAGGGACATTACTGAGCCCGTGTTGTCCTCCTAACCAGGTCGAACAGCGGGTGAAGCCGTTCAGCCCGGTGGAGATGGTTAAAATGTAGTTAAACATTAGTTATGTTGACTTGACACTGAGCAGACAGAGACAGGAGGCCCCGCTGTGTTTTATTTGACCAACTTTGCTCGCGACGTACGGCGGTGTCGCGCGCCGGGGGGGAAGCAGATCTACAAGATCACAACGCGGCGCGTTCACGACGAGTTGTGAGCTTGTAGATCTGCTTTCCCCCCCTCGCGCCGTCGTACGACGAAGTATGTATGAATCAGGCTTCAATTAGCTTAACTTGCTAGCTTAATTTCGTCGCGGCGAGACCCCCCTTTTTCCATTTCCAGTTGCAAATATAACGTCCTATTTCTTGCCGTGCGAGAAGAAGGGGGCGACGCATAATAATAAAGTGCTCCCCTCACTCTCGGCCCTGCCGAGCTTAAGGTGAACACACTCACAGGAAAGGCTCGTATCCTCATCTTGGTGTCCTTCTTGGTGCCGCCTTTGAGATTGGACATGTTTGAGTTTGAGTTTTTTGAACGGACTGTTCGTTTCTCTACGTCAACATGAAAGAACTACATGAAAAAGACACGCGCTCCTGTGTCGGTTTACAATAAACGGACACGACCGGTTGGGGACTGTGGGTAGGGAGAGACCCTACGACAGCTCTGTTCCCCCCTTCGTAAAATGAATGTCCGGTTGTGTGTTGTGTGTTGTGTTTGTTCTTCTCCTTCTTGTTGTTGTCAGACAGTCACACTCCTCCTCCTCCTCTCTGAATGTTTTTGGCTAACGCTAGCTAGTTCACAGTGATGGCGGACAACAACCTTCCCACTGCAGCAAGCAACGCCGAGGAGCAAAAACTCTCGCGAGAACAAGAAACTTGGAAAAGAGACTGACAGGTGCGTTCTACAGGTATATAAATGACATCCCATCCTGTGTCATACACGCAGATAGATTTGTTTTAATCATACAGCACTGAATAATCATTACAGCACTGAATATATATATAAACAACCTAGTAATATTGACTTCTATTAGATGCATTAACAATAATGACAGAAACTCATTATTAATTGAAACATATATTTCAAATGTCCAAGCAGATCTTGTTAATATGTTTCTCTATTTTCAAAAGAGTGGCTGCACACACTGATAGCCAAAGAGCCGATTATTTATTAGGATGCAGAGTTAAACCAACGTTTCGGCAGTACAACTGCCTTCTTCAGGGTATGAAGAAGCTGGCACTACTACTAAGACTGGTGTGTGTTTAGCATCCTCCTGCACAGGCCTATTTTCATAGCCTAATATAATATAACCATAGTAATTTATTAGCCAACCCAACAGCCTACACTATACACTAAATAGGTGGTGTGTTGTTGGCCATCCATCGTGTCAGTGTCAGAAAAGATGATCATCATGCCCCTCCTCATCTTCTCTGTCCTCCAGTCCAGTCGTCTGAGTATCGTAATGGATTCTCTGCGTGTGCCACCTTTCATTCTTACTGTTGGTCATTTGAAGATTCCACTGATGACAGACCAACGGCCGGAAGACCGAATATCTCCTCACCGTCATGACAATGCTCTCTAAATAAACCAAGAGAAAGAGATGAATTAGGCTAGATACCGGTGCTGCTGTAGGCTATTAGTATTACTGTCAACAACGAGCAAATGTAATACCGGTATTCCATAATGGGCCTACTTCTATATTCGGCTGCAAAGATAGGAACTGTTGCGATCCTATGAAGATGAGGTCCAGCTCTCCTCTTCAGCCCCATGTTCTCCAACTCCAGTTTTCTGATTTCCAACTGCATCCATCTGATCACCTGTATGAGCTTCTCGCTGTCCATGGTGCTGAATTGAGATGCGAAACACAGCATTGCGTTGCACCTGCTTCATGTACATGTACCCCACATAAGGCAACTACGTACCACACGCACACACCCCCATTTGACCTGTAAACGGATATCTAGGAGCAAGAGGAACACGTTATATTTAAGGTGCTTTCAAAGTAAATTAGTTGACAGAGGCATGGGATGTCATCTTTCCAACAAAGAGTAACCTATAAGAGTAAACAATCAAATAATAAGCAATCGGTGAATCGGGTCCTCATCACACCATTGATTCCGTCCAGTCACATGATGAGGAGAGGTCTGTTTTCTTCTTTGAGACCGGATGCCTGCCACTCTCACTCCTCCTGTTAAATATTCATCAAGTCTGTCAACATAAAACAACAATAGGCTGTCGGGACAGTGAGATTCTGGCCCACAGCCTATATGGCCTAGCACAGGATACCAGTCTGGTGCAGTGAAAGCGGTTGAATCATTTCTCCTGTGTGTGTGTGTGTGTGTGTGTGTGTGTGTGTGTGTGTGTGTGTGTGTGTGTGTGTGTGTGTGTGTGTGTGTGTGTGTGTGTGTGCGTGTGTGCGTGTGCGCGCGTGCGTGCGTGCGTGCGTGCGCGTGCGTGCATGTTTGTTGATTCCGGAGTAAGGAAGCAACCAAGGTGACCTTGATTGACACTCATGACAGTTTATACTGTGCAGCATTCATATTGCATCCAAGGGGTCACAAGACAAGCATAAAAACCATATAAAACAGGCATTACACATCAAGCGTAAGCACCATATCGGACACAAGAAGGGAACATAGCAAGAAGGAGTTTTAATCTAAGAACTCAACAGTGTCAGTATTTTTGAGTTCAACACCATGATAGCAGCAGGGACAAAGTGGAGTAGTCCCATTGTTTTGGCTGCAGGCACCCTATATCAACAAACTGATGGCAGAAGCTCAAATTCCTTCCTAAGAGGATCATAAAGATAGTCCATGATTCCTGAGGAATTAGTCAGGCTTGCCAGACTGACCAAACTATTCAAACAATATTTGTTGCAAATATTAAGATTTCCATACAAGGTAATGGTAAAGAAGGTATTAGTAAGATTTAAAATTTAGGCAAACTCAGCATAAACAGCTCAGCAACAACCATATAAGGATTAAGGGGGCAGAACCAGGGCAAGACATGATACCTCAAAATGTCTGAATAAAAGATCAAAGTGGTGTCATTGTGTAATTGCCTAGAGTACCTGTCATAACACCTCATTCTTAATAACATTTTAAAATTATTTCATGCAAAGTTCCACGCTGTACATTCCAGTGTTTACCGAGATTAGCTGGTCACAGACACTCAGCGGCCTGGACAGAGACTGACAGACGGATGGGTGTACAAACAGGAGCGAAAACATAATATCCGCCTTCTGTCCGTTCCAAGCCTGGCAGAGATAATAATACTATAGCCTATATAAAACTACAAGCATGGCCATAGAGCGGAGGGTGGCGGCGAGGATGGGAGCACACTGTCGCCACAATGGCAGGGGGTCTGTGTTCTAAGGAAGTGAGAGGAGGAACAGGGGTTTTCCAACATTGAAATGGGGGAGGGGAGTGAGATGTTATAAACGATTTGAAGAGGCAGGTGATCAGCTACAATCCCATTGAAGTATTTGTTGATATAACGGCTAATCATACTTGGACACCACTTGCATAGAATTGTGTATTTGTTACAGTGTTTCAATTAATTGAATACAATACAATACAATACAATCTATTATACATTTGAAAAGGTGTCCCCAAGACAGGAACAAAAGGCACCAGCTACTACGTCACTGACACACTGCAACACACACTGCAACAACCCACTAAACACACTAACACGTCACACACTTACCCTCCGCGTCGTTGGTTCCCTATCTCCTCATGTCGCGCCGCACGGCCACACTCAACACCAGCCGCGTAAAAATTGTCATCGCACTGCCACTAAAGCCGGCTCCCGTCCACACTCGCAAACAATATCAATATCAATAACAAACACAAACACGCCACAAGCACCGACACCCCCGCCTAATTTGTTGCCACGTCTATGAAAACAAGCACAGAAAAAATGCCATTCAACACGCTACTTACACACACTACCACTCGCTTACAATACGCGGACCTGGCAACACTACATTCCCTCTCCCATTTGCTCACAGCCCACCACGTGACCCACACAGGGAGGGAGACGATTGCGTGATGCTTCTATGTACAGGATTCTATAGGTCACCACTTTTGGTGTGACACACACACGGCTCCTGTTGGTAACAAGACAACTCACCCCTTTTCCCTTTTCCTCCCGGAATTTTCCCCAGTGAGGGGTGGGAGAGGCTGGACAGCAGACGGCTGGACTTTGAATTTCTCTAACTATAAACATTCACGACAGCAGACAGCCTAAGTACAAATATATTTATGAAAAGCTACTACAGTGAAGTCTGTTCACAGAAGTTGTTGTAGGCTATGTGGGTATTAAAGTAGATAAGACGCGTCAAATGGAGTCTGTACGGCTGGAGATCAACGGACACATGACGTCGGTGGGAGAGCAGATTTTGTGTGTTTCTAGAGCAGATTTTGTGTGTTTCTCTAACTATAAACATTCACGACAGCAGACAGCCTAAGTACAAATATATTTATGAAAAGCTACTACAGTGAAGTCTGTTCACAGAAGTTGTTGTAGGCTATGTGGGTATTATCTGACGAGGTACCATTTGAGTGGGAAAAACCTTACATATACTAAATAATACTAAATTGTTTATAGGGTCAATATAAGTAAAATAATATAGCCTTTCCACAGGAGTATCTTTTTATATTTTTCCAAAAAGAATACAAACAGCCAATAGCATATTACAAAGTTATCCCCCTCACTGGGGAAAATTCCGGGAGGAAAAACGGGCAGGCACCGGGGTGAGTTGTCCAGTATTCCTTCTGTTTACTATGCGTTGTCAACACGTGCTGAGTTGACAAACATTGACCGATTTCGGAGAAGACTGATAGTTTATCCTTTAGTAATTAGGCTGTGGAAGTATTCACACTAGGCAACTTTTGCATTTATTGGGATTGGCAATTTGGGGAGAAAAGGAGGAGGAGGAGGTGATCAAGCTCCACAACACCACATTGGCAGGTAGGCTCAAGGCTGCATTTATTTTCCTTCTTTTTCCTCTCGAGGGTGCATGGGATGATGGGATGATGTGAACCCCTCCAGCAGGCTAGGGAGCACCGCTCCGGTTAGCGGAAAATGACCGCGGGGTGCGGGTTGCCAGGTTTTTTTATAAGTAAAGTATTTACATTCAATTAAAAACATATATATATATAATACATTTTAATTTACGTCATATTTAGCGGCATTTCGACCTAATTTCTCTGTTCTTTGTCAATGGCAAATATTGAGACGTGTGGGGACTAAAGCTGTATATAGGAGGGCCCTCAAACACATTATTTCATAACTTTTCATCGTGCTCCTAAAAAAAAATGTGTGCTACTAGCCGCGATTACATACACAGTTAAAATAATAAGAAATTTGCGCCAACGACTGCGTCGACACCTGGCGTGGAACAAACGGGACGAACCGAGGCGCATATATGGATAACAACAACAACACTACACGTGCGCTGCAACACAAAACAGCTGCATACAACGCGTGTCACTGTGCACTTCTGTATCTGTGGACTTCTGTATCGCAACGCGGGGCAACGCAACTCTGGGATGAGCGGGCCGAAGGCCCGCGAAATTCTAGTACAATACAATACAATACAATACAATACAATACAATACAATACAATGTTTTCTTTGGTTCAATCCTTTTATCTGTATTAAACTGCTTTTTTTTTTGCAAACTTAATATTTAATCAATCAACCAAGCAAACATTTTAATCTCTAAATACTTCTAATGGAGGAAAAGGAGAGATAGTGCAGGGTTATACCCTGGTCATAATTGAATCATGCCTGTCAGACTCACTACCTGTCAACTCACATGCACAGTTACACACGATCTGTCCTTGAGCAAGACACTGAACATCATTTTAGAGAGCTATGGGTGAGCAGGTTGATGCCATGCCATGTAATGCCCTGTTAATCCCATGGTTAAGGTAGTGAGAGCCTACTGTACCAACTTCATATCCTCAAGTACGTGTAACCCCAAAGTCCTATTTGATACCCTTAATAATATTGTCAGTCCAGCACCAACATCTGCATGATTTCTCTGTCAAGTACTGCAATAATTTTCTCTCCCGTTGTGAACAAGGTTGCCAGTGTTACGATGGGCATCAGTCTATGCACCAGCGCACACAAGATCAACTCAGTGACCTGTACATGTTTCTTCCGCCATTGGAACATTGAAAAGCTCAGGTAAATTGTCTCACACGCTGAGTTAGAGATGATTATTTATGCCTTGTCTCCTTACTCCTGGACTATTGCAATTCACTTTTCAGTTTTAAATGCCAAATTAATCCAAAATACTGTCCCAACCAGAAGGTGCCACATCCCTCAGGTTCTGGCCTTGCACTGGCTTCCAGTTGGGTCCAGTTCAAAGTTCTGGTACTCACATAGATCTCTGCATGGTCAGGCCCGGTAATATTTAATTGACCTATTCCAATGTCATGTTCCCAGCAGGTCTGATGAACAGGGTCTGCTAGTCATTCCCTATTCCAAATTTGAATTAAAAAATGACAGAGCCTTTAAGGCTGTAGCTCACAGGTCTTGATTGTAACAATCATAAAATAGGGGGCACAAGTGGTGTTTATTGCTAATTTTACACTGACTACACTTTTCAGTTCAGTTAAGGAGAGTGGTAGTTTCATAACAGTGTGTTGTTAAATACTAAATAATAATAATAATATCTGGGATTTATATAGCTAATAAGTATTATTAGTAGTATAGTATAGTATAGTATAGTATAGTATAGTATAGTATAGTATAGTATAGTATAGTATAGTATACGGTAGTAAGTATAAGTATTAAGTATAGCACAAGTACTCAAAGACGCTTTACATGTGTGGGGGCCAGGGGAGAGAACATAGAAAAGGAGAACTTTATTATATTAGGAAAATAT
Source organism: Electrona antarctica (assembly GCF_951216825.1). Classification (NCBI taxonomy): domain Eukaryota; kingdom Metazoa; phylum Chordata; class Actinopteri; order Myctophiformes; family Myctophidae; genus Electrona; species Electrona antarctica. The sequence continues at coordinate 33,962,629 of NC_136800.1, forward strand.
ATTATAAAAGATAAGAATTAAAAGCAATAAAACACTAAAAGTAACAAGTTGAAATCAGGTCAACTCAGAAAGGCTAGTCTACACAGGTGGGTTTTCAGGGCGGTTTTGAAGTTAGGGAGGGAGGGGTGTCTCTCTGATATGTTTGGGGAGTGCATTCCAGAGGGATGGGGCAGCCACAGAGAAGGCCCTGTCACCCCAGGTTTTGAGCTTGATCTTTTTGGGGACCTCAAGGAGGCCGGCGTCACTGGACCTGAGGGATGAAACATGTGGCTTAAAGACCCAAGGACTTTAAATTATCTGAAATATATAGGGATGGGGGTTTCCAACAGATTACCATCAGATTTAGTTTCACCCATTGAGTAAAAGAAAATGAAAACAAATATTTGATTTGACTCTGGGGGCACCTCCTCCTTTTTGTGTAGAAACAGGAACCCGATTTGGCTCCTCCCCTTCATTAGTCCACTTCCTTCCGCTTCTATGTTTATTAGCCACACTACATTAGGGCAGTGGTGCTGACAGATTCAGAGCTTAGTATCTCTGAGAATGCAGCATTATCACTCTCAAACATCTGTATTGACACTTTGGCAACAGTGCCTCCAATTGCCTTCATTTGTTCCTGTTTATTATGTTCAAATAGCACCATTTTGAATAACCCGGTGGCTGTGAGGCTGTTACAGCTGGAAGAAGATAAATTCGACACATCACTGGCACTGCATGATAGTCTTTCCTTCCATTCTACAGACTACAGAGTCATGAGCAGATAAACAGATAAACAGCTTTCGCAGCCACAGTAAGAGGCATTACATTGCCAGAAGGGGAGATATGCCAAACATACATATTGATAATGCACCAAGCGAGGCTCTTGCATCAATTTATGTGTGTGTATTAAAAAGTCTGTCTCATAGATTGTTTACTCAATCACGTGATACCTACTGTGACCGGTAGGTGGCGGTGTAGTGTGGGTTTTGAGAGTACATTGCCAATTATTGCTAAATAACCTCCATCCGAGTGCACTGCACACACACTATGCAAGAGCAAAACTCAGGTAAGGCCAAAAGAAAACTGGAAGCAATGCATTTTAAAGAAAATGGTAATGGATTTTCTAAGGCGAATGATTACAGAGGCAGAATTTAATGCACTGCTTTTGATTCAAGCCTTTTTTTCGTCGTTGCAATTGTCTTTGCAAACATGACACCAGGGGGTCAGGACAAATGCTAGGCTACTTCCTACAGAATCCTGGACTCATCATTTCAGCCAACTTACTTTTTTGTCATGGCGCCAGCACAACAATATAGGAGGAGGACTAATTTAATTGTGCCTCTTCGACCTTGAAGCTCTTGAAGCGGAGAATGTAGGCTAACAGAATCCCAATAGACAGAAAGCAAGCTAGAAGAAGAAGGTGGAGGCAGCTCAGCTGAGAGAGAGAGAACGAGTGAAGGTGTCACCCTGTTCTGCATTTATGTCTACTTTTTTTCTACTTTAAATCTGTTCTATCGTCCAGTGATACATTACTGTTATGCTACCCCCACTATTCATATATAAATTCACATGCATACCTTTTATTATTATTATTATTAATAATAATAATAATTAATAATTAATAATTATTATTATTCAGCCTAGTATTATTATTATTAGTTACAAAATATAATGTCAACAGAGCCATGTAGGCCTACGCCACGTTTCAAAATAGGGACTATAGGCATATACACAAATAGAATTGTTAATATAATTATTTAAAATTAAATTAGAATACACACCCTTTTTACTTATACATTTGGTAAAACTTCCAATGAAGCCCATGTCTATAATGTATTATAAACATAGGCTAAGGCATTATTTATAATCTGCCTTTGGCGTTGTATAATAGTCATAACAAAGAAATACAGATCATTATGCCATAAACGGTTAGGTCCGTCATAGAGTTAACATAATCATCACATCATAGTCTGTGTTGCTGAATAAAAACGTCCATAATACATACAGACGTCTTAAAATAATATGTTGGACATCGAGAAACCATCCACTAGATATTGCACTTGTTCATTAGCCCGTATTGCACTTGTAAACAATAATCATAACACATTATGAAGCATTGCATAATGACATATGGTCAATTACTATAATACAATACATAATTTCTGCCTGGACACTCTTCTTTGGCAAGGATCATAGTGTATGATAATTCTCATAGTTGTAACACATTATAATAATTTGAGATTAATGTATTATAATTTATAATGCATTATATAGTGCGAATCTTATATCACTGTAAAAAAAATAAAAAATACAGCGAGTCCCACAGGGGGAAACACCATTAATCCTACACAGGGACCACCAAGCCTCAGACAAAACACACTTGTCACACCCATCCTAACTTCTAACACTATAGCAATACACATGAAATGACCAGCACAAAACAAAATATCTTATATGACCAAACTGAACCAACAAATACAACCAAAACAGCACCTCCTCCAAACACCATGACTAATTTGCCAATCTACAAGTTCAAACAAAACAGGAAGTTACTTTACCTGTTAACAAAGTCACGACCAATCCGAGTTCAAATCACGAGCCCCCATGTTATGACCTGGCTCTTTGGCCATAACAAAGGAGGAAGACACACGGCTGTTTAAAAGTGCACAAACCAATATTTATTTACCATATAAACAAACATATGAATCAAACAATACTAACATACAAAGTGAGGTGTGTTAATCAGTAGATCAGTAATGTAAGTGAGTGGATGTGTGGTGAGTGTAGTGTGGGGTGTTGAATGGTGCAAACACATGCTGCTGCTCTCATGGCAATTCCTCAGGACCTGTGGGAAGCAAAGACCTAGGCCTACAGGAATACACACAGGCCCTAGTAGGCCAACTACAGAGGCTGTGACAGTGGTCATTAGGTGCTCTAAGTGAAGATAGCCTTCCTCAAAGTGTAGGAAAAAACCTTTTGTGTTCTTTTTTACATTTAACGCTATAATACAGATTACACTATACTTACTTACCTACTATACGTTAGACCTTATAAGTCATTATGATGAAATACTTTATAATGTGTTATCACTATTGGTATTAAGCATGATATGTATGTATGTATGTATGTATGTATGTATGTATGTATGTATGTATGTATGTATGTATGTATGTATGTATGTATGTATGTATGTATGTATGTATGTATGAGTTCTTAGCTATAATTATGCAGTGTTATTAGCAGATTAGAATGTATTAAGTATGTTTATAATGCATTATTTATAAGGCCTTCTATAGATAGTGTTACCATACATAGGTGGAAATTGGTTTGGTATATTTTAAAAGATTCCGTAAGCGTACAAATGACTATCCGAGATAAATGAACACTCTGGCTTTTACAGTGCAGGGACTCAGTGGACGCATCTCACTGAAGTCACCAAAGTGTCACCTACCCGTCTGAGTGGCACCAAATAAAAAGGACATGCAGTAAGGCAATAGCAATGTAGGACACGACACATCTGTTTTTATTAGGCTATCTGATAAGTAAGTACTCCCATCAGTCATGATTAGCTCATCCAGGGAGGACATAACAAGACGGTCCTATTACAGATGGATTACTCTTCATGTGGTGAAGTGAGTGATTTTCAGTATGCCGGTAACCACATTAACCCTGGTGGTGTCACTATTTTGGGCATGTCATTATATGCGAAAACCTTCAAAGGAAATAGCCATTTCTTTTTCAGCATCTCTTAAAATTCCCATATACTTCATTGTAGGACAAATAGTGAAAATAGCACATGCACATTAAGGGCCGGATTTAGCCAGCCCCACTCAGGTGGGCAGACAGAATTGTAAGGGGGGGGCGACTCCGCCGGCGCGGGTGGGGTGTCAAACCCACATTGGGTGGGCAGGACGCACGTTTGGGTGGGCTATGCCCACCCCTGCCCCCCCCTAGAACCGGCCCTATTGCACAAGCTCACAACACGCTGCAACTCTCAATATGACGTGTCGTGAGCTTGTACATAGGCTATGTTCACTATTGTCTTACAATGAAGTATACCAGACTTAAGTGGTTAAGAAGAAGGTCAAAAAGAAAACAGGCTCTGTTTATGGATACATTCATTTTGATTTTGCAGGCCGATCATCATTGTAACTTGTAACATGCCTGGATCGTATGTAAATGAGAGGGTAGATTAGATTAGAACAAATCACTGAAATAAAATACATGAAATAGCTTTTTGTCCCATTATAAGCCATTATTGTGCTGTGTTGAGAGAGACACATCTCAAATTCCCTTCTCTCATCACCCAGGGGCAATCATAAATAATACACTTTATTTGTGGAGCACAAAACCAAGTCACAAAGTGCGTTACATAAAACGGAATAAATAAGCAAATTAAATCAAGCAACAGAATCAAAACAATTGTAAAATAAACAGTGTGAAATATAATAATTACTGGTAGTTTAGTTTCATCAAACAACAAAATCAAAATGATGGAAAGGCCTTTGGATAAAAATAGGTATTAAGAACAGATGAACAAAGTAAACAAACACCCCCTGTCCTGACACCCCCTGTCCTAACGCCCTTACCCCTTCAGGGTGAGGGCGTTACCCCAGATAGCAGCTTATGCGATGTGATCTGAGAGTAGTGATTGTAACCTGGCCGGCCGTACTTATTGCCCCACCGAAAGTGACACTGTAAATCACCCCAGTCGAAATATCTTGGATTGGAATTCAATATTGGTCGTAAAGTCTAAATATAGGGCCTTAGTGACCAAGCTGTTTTGCAGAGCTTTGGGGCGGCTGGCTGGCAAGAACACACAAGGTAATTACTAATTAGGTTCCACGACATGAGCCTCAGACATTAAAGTGTATGACATTTATGGCAAAGCTTCTGCCACTGTAAAGCATTTAGGATTTTCGTGAGACATTTGTGAGAAGTATGGCATTACATTAGTGAGATGTGATCTTTTTTTCCCCCCTCATGACTGAAGTGATTTGTCTTGAATGTGGTTCTGTGTGTTTCTCTGTTATCCAGCGTGCCAGTGTTTGGAACAGAGATATGTAAGGCTCTGGGCACTCCACTATGTCTTTAATGACATACCTCATAGCCACAGTCCATCCAGCAGCTCTCATTATGACCCAGTAATCATAGGCTACAATCTACATCATAGGCTACATTTCTTTCTGTTTTCCTCCCTCAATTTTCAATTCATTCTCTCTCTCTCTCTCTCTCTCTCTCTCTCTCTCTCTCTCTCTCTCTCTCTCTCTCTCTCTCTCTCTCTCTCTGCCTTGCCTCCCCCCCACTGACTATGCTACGTCTTCCTCTGCGCAAGGGGAATCCAATAGTGAGCTAATGCTGCTACCGGAGAAAGTGTTTGTTGACTTTGCAGTGTAGACTGGAGCTCTGTAGGGGAGCAGTCTGTTATTTATGGCTCAAGGCCTTATGTGATTGGTCGAGGAGAGATATAATTATGTCTGCGGCTCGGGCTTAGCTAGTTTTAGCATTACAGTGGATGCAGTGTTGTTGAGTTCACCAGTTGCTAGGTTACTAAGTGGAAGAATAGTCTTCTGCTTCATGGAATTATTTGTATTTATTTATTAATTGTTTTGATCAAGTGACATGTTTGATGGCTTGTTGCTTTTCCTTTATGTTAACCCCTGGCACTACTTATGGCAACAAAAACCATAACCTTGGTACAGTTAATTATAGGGACTAGTAGATACGCATCACTGGTGACATTGCCAAATATGTTCAACTTCTCCTATGTGTGTATAGGGAGTGTAAAGGAAGCAGCGTAAGGCATATGGAATCCAAAATCCTCTATAACATTGGAATTTGGGAATAGCAGGCTCCCCCGACTATATTTTCCCTATTATGGTAAAGTTATGCAGAAGGAAACAACCGCATCTTGTGTGCTTTGCAGCTGTCACTCAGCCTCTGACTGATGTTCACCAGAGCAATTGATGCAGGGCTAAAGTCAACATGGCCCAACATGACCCACCCTGGTTTCCTGGCTTGTAGTTTAGCCGCCTATAACCATTATACCAATGCAGTGTGTTCTGCAGGATCAATACACTTTCATCTTGAATAACAACCCGTCCAATTTCAACATAGTTGGGATCACTGCTGATAGGTCTGTAATTTCATGTTTTATTGATGTTGTTTTAACTCAATAACCCCATACTGTAGCTCGCTGGCCCCAGATGTTTTTATGTAACTGCAGCAGATCAGGTCGATGATGGCTGCTGAGCTGATGATGATGATGGCTTAGGGCTGGGCAATATTCTATATTGATATCGTGATATGAAACTAGATATCATCTAGGATTTTAGATATTGTAATATCAGTATGTAGATATTTGATATTAATTTTAGCTGCCCAGCCCCCTTCCTATATACAAACCCATTGTTAGATTAATCGAAAACACCTGTCCTTTTTTCTGGTGACTCATACTGCCCTCCTAATACGTGAGGTGGCCCTTTTTTGTTTAATTACTTTTTTCATTTATTTATAATAATTGTTTTGGATGAAAAGCACCAGGGAAAGAACAAGGCTCCATAAAAAATGGAGTAAATAAAATAAAATAAATTAAAAAAAAGTAATTAAAAAAACACAGGCACCTCATGTATTAGGAGGGCAGTGTCAGTCACCAGAAAAAAAAGACGGCCGTTTTCTATGAATCTAACATGGTTAAAATGGAGTTTGAAGTTATAATGGGTTTGCATAGGAAGGGGCATGGCAGATAAGATGAATATCGAATATCAAAATACTGAATCAAGCAATTTAAAAACTGTCTGGGTGCCTGAGTGGATGATAAAAATGACCAAAAGTATTTTGAGCGGCGGTGACACAGCAATGCCTTCAGCCCTTCCGCTTGACTTCCTGCCTTCAATGGAGACACGTCGCTCCAATGAACAGCATCGGCCAATTTTTTTTAAAAATATCTATGGAGCCATGAGGCCCAAAGGGCAAGACCCTACAGTTGGGTGCCACCGATATTGTCCCTTATCATTTGACCCATTTAGGCCTGACCTCAACATTTTAAAAAATCCTTCTAAATCCTCCAGTTTTCTGAAATAAATATTTTCACGATTTTTCAAAAATAGCAGACCTACAAGCTCGTAGCACGCCACTCGGTGGCGCGCTATGAGCTTGTAGATCTGCTATTTTTCAATAGCTAAATTATAACAATGTTTAAAACACCAAAAGGGGTTCCCACCCAAAATGGGTTAACTGTCCTTTTGCGCAGATCACGCAAACCTCAGCAAAAAGAAAAGGACAATATCGATGGCCTCCAACTGTATCTCCTGTTTCTGTAGCGTGAGGCAGCTTGATGTACAAGTACACTCCCTGGACATGATGTACAAGTATGTCGCAGGGACTTACCCCAATAGGCCGATCTCACAGCATTTCCCCACCCCCTTTTTACGCCCCCCTTTTGGAGATAGTGGTGTTTTGTTTTTTGCGGTCCATAGGCTTCCATGTTAAAAGAGGTATTTTCACAAGCCACAAACTACCGTTTTGTAAAGGTAAGGTTTATTCTACTTATTTGAGTTGTTATACCAATGTGTTTTCTTCATATTATTATCGGTCTTTGACATTTTAACATTAGGAAATGTACTTAAAAAAAGTGTAAATGCCTAATGTTAAATGACACCACTATCTACCGGAAGTGGGCGTGGAAAGGGGGCTGTGAGATAGGCCTATCCAACCCTTGAGTCTTTGGTATGACCCGGCCGGAGATAAAATCCCGGCCTCCCAGTCTCAGGGAGGACACTCTAACCACAAGGCCACTGAGCTGGTTAGGTGTTGTTGTTGCTATTTTAGGTATTTGGTTCAAAATATGATATTTTATTTTGTCCATATGGTCCAGCCCTGTGATGGCTGAAGATTCTCACTGCTATAGATACATCAGGTTTGTACTGTGCACATGGAGGTGGGAGAGGCTGCATTAACACAGTTTGGCTGTGGAGGTCAGCTACACATTGTCGGAAAGAATAAGCGGAGCTTAAACTGTCATAACTGTTGTTAAAGAGGCTGACTCTGACCTGGAGAATTCATGAATCAGCGGAGTTCACTGAAAATGTAAATTGCGACTCTTGAAGGAAAGTAAATCACGTGCACATTCAGTGGCGTGCATTACACTGGCAAATGAGATTACTGCATGAAATGCGTGTTCCTCGTTCCCGATGCAGGGTGGTCAGAATGGGGATCACTGGGTAGCTAATGGGATTGTGTGTGAGTGTGACTAGGGCTTTGTCGGGGCCATCCCACCGGGTTATGATAACATGGCAGACACATTTCGTAGATTCCACATGGGGGCTGGCGGTGGGGGCAGAAGATGAGACTTAAGCACGCTACCGTAGATAATCCTGTTCTGTGTTCATACTATAGGTTTATGATCAGCCCCTTAAATAAGAAATGTAGGGTCACACCAATAGTTTGAAATGCAGGGGGTGGGAAGTCGACAGAAACAATAGAATGTAATCCTCCTCTAATCCAGTTATTTAAAACATCTGTCCTGGGCTGTGATATGTCTCATATTCATCAGCTTGCTGCTTGGTTACGTATCTGGCTTTACTGCTTTCTGAATGAGGTTTTCAATGTAAGTGTCCATCACTAATGTTGCAGTGGTGTGATTTGTTTTCATGAGGCAAAGAATTGAATCAAGTGGTTTGTGAGTGATAATTAAATTTGTTTAATGAGAACAAACTATCTTTCTAAGAAACAATTAAACATTTATACAATTTAAATAATCTTCTTTCTGTATTTCTCTCTGCCTCTCTCTTTCTCAAATTAACCACTTGAGCCTCTACTTCACCATACCACTGTGTTGCATGACAATAGACGATCTACTACAAGCTCACGTGTTGAGCTTGTAGATGTTTTGAAAAGTAGAGATACATTTAAAAAACAAACAAGACATATTACATGTTTGTCAGGTGAAACAAACGCTGTCTCCGTTGTGCATCTTTCCTGCTCTCCAGTTTGCTCATAACATTAGGCGGTGTTATCAGATGCTCCGCTCCGCTGCGGTGTGCCCTTCCACCGTGCGTGTGTCATACAGTAGCTTAGGAGACAGCCAATCATGACTAGGTCGCTACTGAGCATAGATATGGTAACGCCCTGCCTGCCTCTGATTGGCCTACCGAGACGAGAGGTTACTCCGTGGTGATAAATAATACAAGAGAATGACACGACAGAATGCAGCCTTGTGTAACTAACTTGTACGTTTTATTTTTGTAGAAGAGGCAAACTAATATTGTTTATGCCGTTTGCTTTGATTGAATAATTGATTGAACACACGTGTACGTTGTACTATGATTTGATTTGGGTGTGTTCTAAATAAAGTGTTAGTGTTGATTATCATGTATTAATCTAATTATATTAAACTAATACTATTATACTAAAAAAGATAAAGATCAAGGGAAAATAGACCTTTTTACAGTACAATAATGTTTCAAGTTTACATATACAAATAAATTAGGCTACACAATAATCAACACTTTATTTAGAACACACCCAAATCAAATCATATTACGGTGTACATGTTCAATCAATTATTAGACAAGATGTCTGTCCTGATGAAGGTCTAAGCGACCGTCGACCAAATAAAGAGCAACATTTTTTGGCAAGTGTCTGACAGTGTGCGGGACCTCTTCTTTGTCTTTCAAAGATACCCTTTTCATTATGCTCTATTGCCCTACACACCTGTCACCAGCCTTTATGATCAACAACCCAAAGGTTGTTAGGTTTCACCTAACAACAAAGTTTGCATATAAGAGACCCTTACAGGTTTATAACAACATTGTACACTCTCAGAGTTATGGTCATCCTTGAAATTACAAAGTTTGTTAACCACCGGTAATGGCTGCAATACCATAGTTCTTTTTTATTTTTTCACAGTTTTGTTTATTCAATATTTCAGGGTATAAATCAAATCGAATAACATAACGCAATGTATGTGACACACCCATACGGAACATAACAAAGATGTTAATATGTTTACATATAAATGTCATATAACCACCATTATGCAAAATAGTGTAGTAGCATAAAAAAAAGAAATTGTATAGTCCTACACTAACAGGGAAGTGACACTGACAGTTACAAACCGCATAACCTGAATCAAGTTTTGAAACAAAACAAACAAGACAAACATACGACAAGACAAGACAACACACAACATGGCATGCATGGTCACCCCTCAAAAACATATAATGGACGTAGCAGTGCACCTTTTTAACTTTTTAATTGACGTGAAGTCCACATGCTCTGCTCGGACAGTGTGATAAACCGGTTCCCGAAACGGCTCCAATCCAAATGTGACGGAACCGATTCCGGCTCCGGATCCCAACCCGGAGACATGACGGTGGAGACATGACCCCACTGGTAAAGTTGAGCAGCATCTAGTTTGGGTGCCAGCCAGGCAGCCATGCAGGGTGTTTAACATAACATGGCATTGTGTCAGGCTGGATGAGTGGCTAGTGTAAGAATAGGCTCTCTAATCGGTGTATTCCTCCCAGCTAATTAATGGTGTGATATTGTGAAGCTGTTGTGACAGTGGGCCCTGGACACCAGTGTCTGACTCATTTATAGCACCGCGGTGTGTCTGTTGTATATCCCTCAGGTTGAAATTCATTATCAATGAACTGACACGTCCCATGACAACAAGACTAAACCCTACATACCTCGCTGACCAGAGTCCCCCATGACTCTGAAAAGCAGTGGTTCCCAAAGTAGGGTTCGGGAACCCCCAGGGGTCCTTGAGGGAGTTCCAGGGGGTCCCCAGCTAGATGATAGTTTGGAACTAAATGGACACTTATGGGTCTGTAACTCTGAGAGTGTACAACGGGTCCATTTGGTTCCATTTTGTACGCTCTCAGAGTTAAATTAACATTGATTTTACAATATAAATTGGGGGTCCGAGATAGAATGCCATTACATGGGGGTCCGTAGACTAATGCATGTCAAACTGGGGGTCCTTGAAATTAAACAGGTTGAGAATCACTGCTAGAGCCGTAAATATCTTCTCTTATGGGCGTCTTATGGCATATCTCTTCATATCTCTTCCACGGGCTAGCATATCTCTTCATATCTCTTCCACGGGCTAATTAGTGTCTAACATGAAAAAGTGTGGGAACCACTGCTGTAAATAGCCGATCTTCAAGCTCACAACGCGCAGCGCCATGTTGTGACACACTGGACCCTTTTCCACAAAAAGTTTGGTTGGTTCTAGAACTGGTTCCGTTCTAGATTCTTGGAACCTTGGTGCTTTCACTGAACCGGCAGCCATTTTTTGGTTCCAGTTCCGAACCAACTTTAGGGTTCTGAACCATTTCATTTTCAGTGGAAACACTCTGAACTGGTTCAATATTGGGCGGGGGAAAATAACCGCACTGGTTGAACCCTGGTGGAAAAGGTGCCCGTGAGCTTGTTCATCTGCTATGTTCGCCCCAGATTAGGGACGCTATAGAGCGTCGCAGTCCCGCCCCCTACCATGGACCAGGAAATGAATCTCAATGCATTTTTCCCATAGACATTTCTTAAAGTATTTATTTAAAGACTGTTACGCCGCGGACAAAGCCAACTCGAGTCGTGACAACTCATGACAACACAAACAATATTTTGGACCAAACAAATAATTACAAAGAAGAAAAACAACAAAAAAAGTGTTGTAACCTGCCGTTTTTTTCTTCTTTCTAATTATTTGTTCGGCCCAAAAAATTGTGTTTGTTGTCATGATTTGTCACGACTCGAGTTGGCTTTGTCCGCGGCGTAAACGTCTTTAAATAAATACTTTCTGAAATGTCTATGAGGAAAATGAACGGAGAATCATTTCCTGGTCCAGGACTGCGACGCTCTATAGGGTTCATATGGTTAGATCTTTGAGATGTACCTGATATTGTTTCACATGACGTACCAAAGGAATTGTACATACAGTATGAAGTACAAAGCTATGATTTTTAGATCTACATAGATGGCAGACATAAGGATAACAACGGCTCTGTATTTTCTCATGTAGTAGGTTACACTGGCATTGCCTCCTCACTTTATTCATTACCCCCCATCTCTCTGTGTGTCTCTCTATCTTGCCCCAGTTCCTTTGGGGTTGCAGGCTAAGAAGCGTTGTGGCACGGGCCAGCCGCAGTGTCCGGAGAGCCCTAAAAAAGGAAAGGAGCCTCACTCCGGTTCTTGGCAGACCTCGAAGGAAGCGAGGCTAAATTGGGCCCAGTTTCATTGACTTTCAGTCCCTGGAGGCCTGGCAGCCCTGCAGCCTGGAGGAGCGAAGGCCGGCCATCACTTGGGGGCCTCTGCAGCGGCTTCACAGCTCTTTCCCCACAGCTGTACAGTACAGTACGTTTTAACAGCGGGCGAGCATCGGCCGACACATCGCCCAATCGCCCGTCATCGCCCAAAAAGATGAATTATTTGTATCTTTTCGGGCGACGTTGCCCCGCCCACTTTTCGACCATCACCTGTTCGCCTGCAATCGCCGGTAGTCGCCGGGTCCCATAGACAAATAATGCTGTCGCCCGCTGTTAAAAAGACAACTTTTGTTTTTTTAGTATAGTCCTACTAGACCGCAATAAATTACATCTGGCCACAAAAGATCACAGGATCTACTGAATGTGAAGGTAGCCTACTGGGGGAAGCCACACTGTGTGTCATAGGCTCAATATGTCAGTATGACACATTCAGTAGATCCCGTGATCTTTTATGGCCAGATGTAATTTCTTGGGGTCTAGTTGGACTATAATAAATAATAAAAAAAGAAATCGCTATAAAATCTTGTAAAGAAATACATATTTAGCCCTATGCTTGAATGCCCCCCTGTCCCCCTGCCCCCCTGTCAAAAACAGCTAAAATCCCTAAAACGA
>NC_136800.1:33980491-33985491 GCF_951216825.1 Electrona antarctica
TGTAATGTGTATCTGTGGCCTTGGTGATAGATGGGCCGTCAGCGCTTGGCTCATAAAGGCTCTGGGACATTTCCTCAGTAGAGTGAGAGTTCACATCAGCCAGCCAGTGTCATTTGCAGAAGGCTGGGAAATAGTCAAACGCTGAGACTATAGAGATGGCTTAGGGTAGAGACGTGTTCTTCAACCAAGGAAGTCGGAGAGAAAATAACTGAGAGGAAGAGGATGAGGCGGAGGATTTAAATGGGCTAAAAGAGAGGGGAGGTTAGACACAACTGTGGCGTTCTACTCAATGAGTCGTCAATGAGAAAATGAAAGTTGGCTATTTTGAGGAGTCTGTTCTAGAATGTTCTCAGCTTCCCCATGAAGTGAGATTTGTCGTATACATTTTTTGAGATCGCTGAGGTGCTTTTTCAACCACACACACACACACACACACACACACACACACACACACACACACACACACACGCACATGCGCACATGTGCACACACACACACCTCTTCCTGTTCTCTATCAGTTAACGTTCATCTGTGTGACCGCCTGCTGGTTTCGAAAAACAGTTTTCTCACCGCGTCCTGTTGCATGCTCTCTCCTCATACTGAAACACAGCCCTGTGATCAGCCCACTGATCTTTGTCACGCTGCCATCTTATTGACCAGGGACAAGGCGAATAGCGAGTAAAGTAAAAACAAGAAAAATTTCACAAAAACATAAGTCTATAAAATATGTTCCCTATGAAGTGGCTTCTGTTTTAGCATTTAATCATACAATATATGGAATGACACCACTTATGAAGCCGGAGGAGTAAACCATCTGGTAACTGTGAAGCTTTTCAGTACATTCACTCATGCCCTTAATTAGACTAAACTAATACAGCACTGTGGTTGGTGACAAATAGACCAGCGGTTGTGGTTCGTTAGGGGAACCATATCAAGGAAGGGAAATATGAGAGAGAGTGAAGAGATGCTAGAAGCACTGAGGTATCAAACCATGAGTTACTATGAGTAGGAAATAAGGTCTGGCAGAAAAGAGAGAGAGAGAGAGAGAGAGAGAGAGCGAGAGAGAGAGAGAGAGCGAGAACCACTGGTGTGATGTCAGCAGCGTAAAAAAGAGGGGAAATTCCACGTCAATGTCTGAGTTTCACAGCGAGCCCAGATCTTTGGGTGTGTTGTTTGTGTGTCTCCCCTTGGAGTCCGGAGAGCAACATCAATCACCTTGTTTCTCCGTTTAGGGGTCAAAGCTGGTTTTGGGGGGTCGCAGTGACCTGACCCCCACCACACCAGTAGTCATGCGGAAGTGTTTCTGCGCTAATCTGAAACACAGCCATCTTTGTTGTGCCCAGCGGGCTTATTTTCCACAGGAGGTGATGTCAACCTCTCTCTATATGCTTGATGTAAAACGGATCGAACTCGGCACTGCTTGTGCTTTACCGTCTACTTGGAAACCAAAATTTGACACCTTTATTTATTTATTTGGTTTAATTTAAGAAGCACTCTGTGTTCTTTTATTGCGTGACATTTTGAGACCATCATCTAGGTAAAGTGTAAGCGCTACAGCTGGGGCTCACATTGTCACCCAGGGTTTAAGGGGGCGAGCTGTGTGAATTTGAGCTGACTTATCACCAGCTCTGCATTTGAGAGCGCTGCATAGCGCTGCAGACTGCTGGAAAATGAGCTAGCAATATTGATCTCTATGTATTTCAAGTCATTTTTAAGGCAAGGCAAGTTAATTTAGCCTTAGCACAAACCATTGAGTGATGTAAAGACGATCAATATTTGATCAACATGGGTTGCTCTGTTGCACTCTAAGGTCCAGCTGATTATGTCAGTCTTGACCAAATATGGAATGATGGAATTGAGATTATGAATTCACAAAATTAAACATATTTGGCCCTGATGTGTCTAGTGGTTTGCGAGATTAGCTTCAGACAGGCACGCACGCACGCACGCACGCACGCACGCACGCACGCACGCACGCACGCACGCACGCAGTGCCGAGTTCGATCCGAGCATATAGAGAGAGGTTGACATCACCTCCTGTGGACAATAAGTCCGCTGGGCACAACAAAGATGGCTGTGTTTCAGATTAGCGCAGAAACACTTCCGCATGACTACTGGTGTGGTGGGGGTCAGGTCACTGCATGCACGCACGCACGCAGGCACGCACGCACGCACGCACGCACGCACGCACGCACGCACGCTTGTGCTCGCTCAATCACTCACTCACTCACTCACTCGCTCACTCACTCACTCACTCACTCACTCACTCACTCACTCACTCGCTCACTCACTCACTCACTCACTCACTCACTCACTCACTCACTCTCTCACTCACTCACTCGCTCGCTCGCTCGCTCACTCACTCACTCACTCACTCACTCACTCACTCACTCACTCACTCTCTCACTCTCTCACTCGCTCGCTCGCTCGCTCTCTCTCTCACTCACTCACTCTCTCGCTCGCTCGCTCACTCACTCACTCACTCACTCACTCACACACTCACACACCCTCCTATAGATGCTCGTCTAGAAGCCAGTGAAGATATCTGAGAATTTGTGTAATTTGTCCAGCTTTCTCATATCTAGTTAGAACTTTAGAGAATAGCCTGTATCTTTGTTAAGTCTTGTTTCAACAATGCACATTCATTCTTAACTTAGAGTCCGACGAGCGGCCCGGAAGACAATTTCCAATTCTTCCAATTCTTTCCAATTCCAATTTTTCCCATAGACGTGTCAGAAATTATTTAAGACCTTTAGGCCTCGACAAAGCCAACTTGGATCGTGACAACTCATGACAATAAACACAATCTTTTGGGCCGAACAAATAATTAGAAAGACTTGTCTGAAGTGAGTGGTGCTGTACTGTACTGTACTGTACTGTACTGTACTGTACTGTACTGTACTGTACTGTACTGTACTGTACTGTACTGTACTGTACTGTACTGTACTGTACAAGCCCTCCTCCCTGGCCTGTGTGTGTCTGTGTGTTAGGCTGTGCAACGGTGACACTTGGTGGTGAACAAACGCTATAACACTATTTTCGTGCTTGGACACAGCCAGGGACAGACCCAGCCACACACATAGCTGTCTATAGGAGTGGTTGCACCACTCAAAAAGGGCAGGGTACAACACTTTTTTTGTTGTTTTTCTTCTTTCTAATTATTTGTTCGGCCCCAAAAAAAATTGTTTATTGTCATGAGTTCTCACGATCCGAGTTGGCTTTGTCCGAGGCTTAAAAGGTCTTTAAATTAATACTTTCTGAAACGTCTATGAGAAGAATGAATGGGAAATTGTCTTTCGGGCCACTCGGGACATCATGAAAGGGGTCGGGACTGTGACTCTCTATAACTCAATAAGAAGAATTGATGTGATGTGCTAAGAGTCATTACTGTATATATCCTCTGGTAATCAGGGTTAAACATAAACAAGATATGCTCTTCAATACGGGTCAGAACTGTGGCAGTAGAGCCGGTGCAGTGAATTGAAATTTTATTTTTAGCGTGTGATGTCATTGGAACAACAGAGCAAAGTGTCTCTTCCTGCCTGTTTCACAAGTTGTTAAACGAGCAGCAGTATGGCAATGTGTTGCTTCCTAACTATGATCTCAGTCTCCAATAAATAAACCTGTCATATTATAGTGTGAAGACAACGTGATCAGATCAACGACAGGAGCAACAAATTGGCTTTAGCATGCAGCTCACAATCTGACTCGATCCTCATGGATGCCAAGGCCACTATCTCCATGGCTACCGGATATTGCGGCATCAGGTCCAAATCTAGCACCCGCCAGTTCCCCCAGCTCATGTGTCTTTTCCTCAGAATGGGGGGGGGGGGTCGTCTGGAGACAGTGAACCCTGAGACAGAAGCAGGCAGTACTCCTTCTCAATGTGGTCCCACTTAGCTTTTATCTACTAGCATTGACCTGCAGCTGTAATTGCAAATTGCACTGGCCAACATCTTTCCATATTATATATAGTTGTATGTTTATGTATACAGTATATATACATTCCACTATGTGGGCAGGGTGTGTGTGTGTGTGTGTGTGTGTGGTGTGTGTGTGTGTGTGTGTGTGTGTGTGTGTGTGTGTGTGTGTGTGTGTGTGTGTGTGTGTGTGTGAGCCAAGGTGTCTGAGGGTTGCATGCCACAGCAGAAAAACAGAGAGAGAGAGAGAGAGAGAGAGAGAGAGAGAGAGAGAGAGAGGAGATAGAGAGAGAAGCCAGACGTAATCTGTCACAAGCTCCCTGTAAATTTTTCCATAATTATTTCCTTCACTCCCCTAAATCTTTTGATTCTTTCCAACTTCCCCCACTGCCATGTCTCTCCTTCTCATCGCCCATTTCTTTCACTCTCCTCCCTCATTTTTCCTCTTCCTACGTTCCGCCCCGTCTTCGCTGGTACTTTCTGATACATCTAACCCTCCCTTCATTCCTTGTTTCTCTCTTTTTTTTCCCTCTCCACTTTCTTTTTTCGGAATCTGCCCAGTTTCTTTCCCTTGTCTTTGCTCTATTTTTCCCATTCCACCCTCCCTCTGTGTTTTCTCTCTCTCCTCCGTCGGCCTGACTGGATATAGGGAAGGCCAGTGTTGCTGTAACTGAGCCAGCACTTCCTGGTGTTGTTTTAGGGGGCGTGGCCACAGCCCTCAGTAAAGGAGGGAGGGGTGGGGGGCTCTGCGGGGGAGACTGCAGGATCTGTATGCCCAGTGCAGTCAGAGTCCCCCCCCCCTCCTCCTCCTCCGCCTCCTCCTTTGCCTCGTTCTCCTCTCCTGTCCTCCACTCCTCCTCCTCCTCCTCTACGTCCACAGCTGTTGCTACTGCCGCCCAGCGAGCACTGCTCTCCTGCAGGCTGCAGACGATCCAGAGGCTGGGGAGTCCAGAGAGACACACACACACACACACACACGCGCGCGCAGGCAGCCCAGCCCGGCACAGGATAGCACAGCACAGCACGGCACAGCACAGCTCAGTCACTACAGAGAGAGAGAGAGCAGGGGAGGGGGAGACG
>NC_136800.1:33995491-34007991 GCF_951216825.1 Electrona antarctica
CAGTCTCCAATGCATGTTCTGATCATCATAGTCACACTTAAACTATCTCAATAAATTGGACCTGGTTAGTATTCTCTCAATTGCTGATTGTTTATTGTACGAATGCAACTATCCATTATATTCTTCGTGATTATTCTATCGATAACTTTTTTTTCATGAATTGAATAATTGAGAAACACCAACATTTTATATTTTCTTATTTTTCATATACTGTACGAACAAACACAAAACTATTCTTTTCAAAGATATATTTTTTGGGCTTTTTGCCTTTATTGATAGATATACAGTAGCTTGACAGGAAATGGGGAGAGAGATGGGGGGAAAGACACACAGCACAGTTCGTCGGGATCGGGACTCAAACCCACAACACGCTGTCATGCTGGATTACCAGCCAAGGTGCCTGGACTGCTAAGTAAGACGCCCTAAAGGGCGAGGTCACGTGCACACATCCGCCTGGGTGACGGCAGACTGCTGGGCGAGCGCTGGCGCTTTGGCATGGGCAGTCAGATCAACATATGGAATTAATTCTGTACTGGCCATATATGGAGCATGTCTTGAGTGTACAGGGTTTGATGAGGTTTGGCCATATGTGGAGCGTGTCTTGAGTGTACAGGGTTTGATGAGGTCAGATCAACATATAGAATGTCAGAACAGGTCAGCTCCATATATGGAGATCTAAGGGTGACAGCGGGGGCAGTGTCTTGAGTGTACAGGGTTTGATGAGGGCCCAGGTAGGGCCGGGCCTTCATTTTCGGGCCTGTTGAGAACTCTAGTTTTCGCCGGCTGCCAGGCCTGGCTGCACTAATAACGTGATGTCACGAGGCTCGATGGACAACAACCTATGGAGGCAGCCATATATGGAGCGTGTCACGAGGCGTGGTGTCATGTGGCGTGATGTTCTGACAACCATTATATGGACTCTATATGACTGACTGACGGGCGGACGTTTTTTGCAAGTTTTCATAGTAAACTGCGACCTACTGTATACGGTCGCAAAAAAAAAAAAAAAAAAACTACTAAATCGTTTGGTCCAAATAACTGCAGTTATTGACTGTATTTCATGTCTGTGTATTGCGTGTATCCAGTTGAACATTATCTCTAGAGCATAAATAATTACTACGGTAATAATCAGAGACACATAAAATAAACCCCCCATACAATATGTTTGATAATGTCCCTCTCCATTATGTGCGATGCTGAAGTGACGAGCAACTGAAACGTTAGCTTAGTGTCTCCAGAAGCGGACTTTAACATAGTATGGAAGGCAGTCAATGATGTTCACTATAAACAATGATTAAGTTTCATATCACACACCATAATGCAGTCTTGTAACGTTCACCAGCAAAATGTTATTATTTACTATTTAACCAAATGAACCCTAGTGTCCCCTTTCTGGGGCGTCATTCAGAAAAGTAGCGTATCTGCAAGCAATACAATGCATTGCAACGCTACCCGTTGGATTGACTATTTTTGGCAAAGAGAGCTGCTGTAGAGGGAAAAAGGTATTCAGGGTTTATTGACTAAAACCCTTAAAATTGATTATTTTGTATAAACAATTATATGTATTAATAAGATGAACTATTGCAGCCCTGTTTTCTTTTACTATATTTGGTATATTTGGGCAGTGTGAAAGGTGCACATCCACCAGCCTTATGAGAAAAGCTTATGGCAATAAACACATTTCACATCATCAACATGATCTGAGGTTGAAACCACAAATCATGGTACAGTAGGTCTACACAGAAGGCTTTTACTAGACTATAGGCCGTCATGACAGACTCATCTCAACTGATGAACGAGGGAGTTCAGACGCATGTCCGGAGTAACACAAGCAAACAGCGGTATCGTTCTGTGTTTGCAGAGTTCCGCTTCAAAATGAAATGTCCACAGCAAGGAACACTTGACACCCGCACTACTTCAGCATGCTTCTGCCGTGAAAATGAGAAGCGGTTTTTGATTGATTGATTGAAATATTTATTAACAGTTTGCAGAATTACAGTACATTTCTTTCTTTTCAAAATCTTTTTATTTCCGTTTTATAACAGTCACAGGTTCATAGTCACAGGTTCATAGAAAAAATAAAAATAAAATATCAGATTTAGTATCAGTGACTGAGGTAAATAAACGTAGCCTACTGTATGAATCAAAGAGATCGTGGGCAGACATAATGAAAAGACTTATTGTGCAAAACATGCCCCTTCAAGAAAAAATAAAAACATTTTCTCCCCTTCAAGTAGAATTACAGTACATTTCAAGCACAAACTCAATACAAAGACTGTTAACTGTGAGTGGACGACCCAATTAAGCATTACACTTGTTTACAAGAGGGTCCACCATGTTCAATTCATCAAAACATTTAGAGACGTAAAAATAGACACTTCTAAATAGTCAAAGAACAGAACAGGAATTCATCATAGAGGTAAAAAGGGAAAAGAGACATATACAGTGAGGGGAAAAAAGGGGGGGGGGGATCCGTAAAATGACCACAGTAATCGTTTAATTACGTTGAAATCAGTTTAGAGAATGTGATAATCCGCAAATGAATAACTTTCTTATGCTGTATATACTGTATGTGGAACAGTGAGACAGATATATACAGTGGTTCCATAGTGTCAAGTGTTTTGTGGGGAGCCTTTATTTGACGGACAGTGGAGAGAGACAGGAAAGAGTAGGAGAGTGACATGCAGCAAACGGTCCTATGGCCAGGAATCGAACCGGGGACTTTCTGTCAGATATTAAAGCCTGTGGTTTTACACACACTAACCAGTAGGTAGAAAAAAGAGAATCCCGCACACTGTCTTCACTTAGGTTGGTTTTTATTGC
Source organism: Electrona antarctica (assembly GCF_951216825.1). NCBI lineage: Eukaryota > Metazoa > Chordata > Actinopteri > Myctophiformes > Myctophidae > Electrona > Electrona antarctica. The sequence continues at coordinate 33,998,315 of NC_136800.1, forward strand.
AACGTTTCGGTCGTCAGACCTTCATCAGGCATCTAACCACTCAGCTATCATGCTGCCCCTGCAAGTGTTTTATTTTTTTTATTAAGCATTTGTTTATTTTGTTTATGTCCAAAGCTGTTACTTTTCAGGATTCCAAATTCAAAAATAGCAAAAGTAGCAGATCGGCACAAGCTCGAAGCCGCGTTTGGAGCTTGTGGATCTGCTACTTTTGTGTGACGCTACACTGTAGTATGATCAAGTAGGGTTTTAATTTACGGAAAAACACAAAAAGGCAAAAATATGGAGATAAGAGGTTCCTGCCCGACAGCAACAATATACTGATTGGCCTAGTTTCCCCTCTGTGATACAGAAAGTATATATGTGCGTGTGTGTACGTGTACGTGTGTGTATGTGTGCGTGAGTGAGTGAGTGCCAGCTCTTATCATTCTAAAGGTCATTTCAAGCAGTACAGCTGGTATACCAGTGGGTTCTTCTATACGGGTCACACAAGGTGAAGCTATAGGTCCATCTGTCTCTCTCTCTCTGCCTGAACATATATCGTCCACACTGCTGGGTCATCATGATCAGGGCTGGGCTGCTGCAGGGCGATATACAATGTATTGGGTTGTGGTGCAGAGCGCTGCTGAAGGCACACAACCTGGTGTTCTAGCAAGGCACTGTCTCTGGAGAGGGTGTGGTTTACCCTGGCCTTGTGATAAGAGGGAGAGAGGGGCCCCCTGGGACACGAAACGTTCAAATTCCGGTTCGCAACCCCCCCCCAAGTGCAATATTCACTGGTGTGCGTAGGACACACTGGGTGGGGAATGTACTGTGCTGTCTATAGCTTCCTCTCCCCGTGAACTGTGAATTATTTAAGGGTGTTGAAATGAAGGTAGAATAGTAAATATGATAACACTGTACAATATATTATTACGTTGGAAGTTCCCTTGCCGTTTGCGTCAGTGGCGCAATCTAACAGATTAAATAGAGGTATGCACAAACATTATGGCTGATATTTAACCATATTAACCTTCGCATCTCTATTTTTGGGCAAATTTCCAGAGATTTCAGAATCTTTCAAAACGTTTTCACTTTTTAAGGATCTAAATCGGAAACATTAGCAGATCTACAAGCTATTTTCACTATTTTGTATATGGTATAGGTGTAGTAGATAGACATAATGTACAGACGGCACAGTGTACGTTTTGTGTAGAAGAGTACAGTTGCAAATATATACTATATTCCTTCAAGTGAAGATAGGACTTAAAGTTTCCCTGAGGACAGATATATTTACACATGCAGAGACCTTTTTTATACCTCCCAAAGTGTATATGCAAATGAGGTGCTCTGCTCAGTTGGCACAGGGGTAAAGTAGCATTCTAGGGCTTCGAATTCACTGCACATACTGTATACTTCTACGGGCTGGGACGGTGCCTGCCATGTTGAACGGGAGGAGTAGTACGGTGATGGTGGGGGCACTTCCTAGTGGGGGCTCCTCACTGGCAGGTGGGCCAGTAGGATACAACAGCAGTGGCAAGCAATGGGAGAAATTAATTGGCATAATGACCAAATTGGGTAAAAAAGAATGGCGATAGTTTAAAAAAAGAAACTGGAAAGTTTGATGTGCAAAATGTAAGGATTTTTGTATTTTGTGAAACTGCCTACTTTACCTGAAATGTGGCGCGTTGCTCACTAAATGAGGTTGTGAACTGCTGATCGCACAAAGAGGGAAAACATCACCATGGGATAGTGTATTACTGTCTGCTTCCAAAAAGCAGATAGCAGATAGCAACGAACGTGGTATGTTTGGTCTCCCTCTACTCTGTATCTCTCTCTCACTTTAGCCTCTCTCTCATTTACTTTCCTTCATGTCTCTCTCTCTCTCTCTCTCTCTCTCTCTCTCTCTCTCTCTATCTCTCTCTCTATCTCTCTCTTTCTAGTGGCAGGCAAGGCAGGTCAACCTCTTCTTTGCTCCTCCCCCTTGCCCTCACCTGGCGCTAAGCCCAGAAATGTTGCTGCAACTCTGCGGCCTGTCATTGGTTCCCGCTCAGCACACACCGCTTCGTAAGAAGGGAAATGACAAACCCTCCCTCCTGCCCTGCCTCCACTTCCCCCTTTACTTTCACTCTGCCTTCCTTCTGTCTCTGTCTCTCGTACCCTCACTCTCTCTTTTCTCCTCTCTCTAAATAGATTTGCCGTGGCCGGCTTTGCCATACTCGACTGTAAGTGATATGGGATTTGATTAGATTTTTCCTGCTTTGACCAAGCAAGTGGTGGAAAGCTGTGAATGGGCCACATTGTGCACTTGTGTGTCTGGCTGCAACGCGTGTGAGAGAGAGAGAGAGAGAGAGAGAGTGTGTTGGTGCGGCGTGGCGTGTTGAGCCTGCGCGCGCATGCATGCAGTGTGTGTTTAGAGTGCAGGGCGGGTGAAAGTTTTATTTGTTTTAGCAGACACCCCTACATTGCTGACATTTTTAAATATTCTTCGTTCCCACAGCTGCATAGCTGCGATGGCATGAGCAGAACAGCTTAGAATACCGCTGCCAGGTCAGAGGGGAGCCGAGCACACCAATCAATCAGAAATGAATGGGAAGAAGAAATAAACTGCTTATATTCTTTGAAAGGAGATATCACTGGGCTAATCTCTTCATTTCTCTGTTTGCCTCCATCTTTCATTCTCTCTCTCTCTCTCTCTCTCTCTCTCTCTCTCTCTCTCTCTCTCTCCTTCTGTCTTTCTATTTATCTCCTTTGCCTCTCTTTCTCTCCCTCTATCTGTTTGTCTCTGTCTACTCTTTCTCTCTCTCTCTCTCTCTCTCTCTCTCTCTCTCTCTCTCTCTATCTCTCTCTCTCTCTCTCTCTCTCTCTCTCACTCTCTCTCTCTCTCTCTCTCTCCGCAGAGGAAGTGCCTTCCCTGACGTTTGCTGCAGCTTTGACCTGCTTCTACAGCCGAAGCCCCGCCCACTCCTGACCCGCCCCGGCCCCCCCAACCCCTGCCCAGCCTGCCTCGCTCGCTCGCTTGCTGCCCACAGTAACAACACGAGCGCAACAGGACAGCGACCACACCCTTCCGCGCGCGGCCAACGCCCAGACCCTGCTTGCCTCCAACCTCCGCACCCTCTCACTGCCCCCCCTACCCCCCCCACGTCACCGCAGACAGGCTCCAGGCCTCCGGCGCTCGCTGCCAGCCCACCGCCTCCACCAGGCCAGGCCAGCTTTACCACAGCGAACAACAGCAGCAGCAGCAGCATCTCACCCACCCTGCCTTGTTTAACTCTCGCCTTCAACCTTTTGAACCTCGAACTTGCTGTTCAGTTTCTTCAACTCTCCTATGTAGCCCGTACACACGGCTACCAAAGCTCACTCTCTTCATCGCACCCCGACAGAGGGATCGAGTCTCTCTCTCTGTGTCTCTGTGGCCTTGGGTCGTCGTCGGTGCCAAAGGTGAGACTGAGAGAGAATCTGGAAAAAGAGAGAGGGAGAGAGACAGGTCAAGGCCCAAGACCGTCTCCTGGATCTATTCTCCTTTTGACAGTCGGATCGAACAGGAAAATGACCCATTAACGCTTTACGAGCAGAAACGTCGTCCTGCAACATTTCACCTTTGTGTAACGCAAGCACCGCGCGAACAGTACGTACGCCAAGCAAATAAGGCGAACGCACAACGTTGATTGTGGATTTAAAAAAAAGCTGCTCTTCAATCACCCTTTAACCCAATTCACCTGGGAATACCTTTTTCTTGTGCCAATTTGTTGCCATGGCGATGAGCATGGCACACATGCGGGACACCAAGTGGCTCACTCTGGAGGTGTGCAGGGAATTCCAGAGGGGCACGTGTTCGCGCTCCGACCAGGAGTGTAAGTTCGCCCACCCGGCCAAGAGCTGCCAGGTGGATAACGGCCGGGTCATCGCCTGCTTCGACTCGCTCAAGGTAAGACGGGAAAGGCCCCGCCGACGTCCCCCTGGCGGGAAATCTCCAGGGCATCGCCCAAATTAGGCAACTTTGGGCAGAGTGAAGGAGAGGGGCGAGGCTGAGTGAGGCATTCTTTATTCTGAGGCAAGAGAGGCAGGAAAAAATATAGATCACGTTCAAACAGGCAGGTAGCGCGCACGTGTGTGTGTGTGCGTGTGCGTGGGCGTGCGTGCGTGCGTGCGTGACTGTGTGTGTGTGTGTGTGCATGCGTGTGTGTGTGTGTGCGCGCGTGCGTGCGTGTGTGTGAGGAATATAGCCGAGTCAGCAGAGTTCATCGGCAGAGAATAGCTGCGATGTGCACGGTCTATATATCATGCTTGAGTCTATGTAGGTTAACAACAACAGTAAGGGGTTTCCCACATGGTCTCGGTTATAGCGTCGCACCATCTGGCCTCAGCATGTGCGCCCTCTTGTCCGGCCTTCTTCTGGTCAGCTGACTGGAACATGTGACCCAGGGAAGCCAGTTACACGCAGACCCATAGAGTAAGACAGAGCTACGACAACTCTGTTCACTTCATGGGGCCAGGCTCTAGCTTCTACATAGACTCCTATTGAATGGGGACAACCGGAAGTTTACGGAATGCATTGGAGTCTATGGGCTCGTGCAATTACATGAACCACGTGACCAGGCTGTTTTCTGCCCCCTCAATGTCGTAACTCTATGTCTTACTCTATGGCTCTGACTACACGCCTCCCCTCCACATCCAGGAAGTTGGGAGCCAGACACCAAAGCATTGTGTTATTGAGTGTTTTGTTTGTTTAGTTCATGAGTGTTCATTTAAAAAAAGGATTAAGTTAAATGAATGCTCAGCATGTACACTCAGCAGTTTACTATGTATCAGGGACCAGACATGCTTGTAATTAGACTAACAACAGCATTGCATTGCTTCAACCTCACGTCACTGTCTCACAGTGTAGAAGTAGGGAAGTATCCCGCTGTTTTTAGGACCTCTCTCTCTCTCTCTCTCTCTCTCTCTCTCTCTCTCTCTCTCTCTCTCTCTCTCTCTGTAATACAGTGGTGTCGAGTGCAGATATGAGTGAGACTTGCAACTTGCACAGGAAATTCTTGCAGATAGCTTGTGCTCATTCAAATACAGTTGCACAATGCACAAGCTCACACAGATGCCCTGAGCATGACACAAGTCACACATGCACACACCAAAACTCGCACGTACACACACACACACACACACACACACACACACACACACACACACACACACACACACACAGTGCGGGGAGTAGCACCGCAGCGTAGCTCTCACTTCGTCTCACCACTTCCTGTGGAAATCTAGGGGCAGTTGGGGTGGGTTTATGAACTGGTGTGTGTGTGTGTGTGTGTGTGTGTGTGTGTGTGTGTGTGTGTGTGTGTGTGTGTGTGTGTGTGTGTGTGTGTGTGTGTGTGTGTGTGTGTGTGTGTGTGTGTGTGTGTGTGTGTGTGTGTGTGTGTGTGTGTGTGTGTGTGTGTGTGTGTGTGTGTGTGTGTGTGTGTGTGTGTGTGGGGTGGTGGTGGTGGGGGGCAGAGTAATGGCACTGTATGCAGTTTTTCCATCTATTTTAAGTGCCAGCAAGAAGGCAAACACAAACTCTCTCTCTCTCTCTCTCTCTCTCTCTCTCTCTGTCTATCTCTCTCACACACACGCACGCAGTACGCACACACACACACACACACACACACACACACACAATATCTCCTTCTATCTGCACATAAGATCTCGAGAGGTGGTTGAACCTCGACCCTGAGTTTCCACCGAGTCCTTCCATGGTCATACGTGCGTGCGCACATACACACACACACACACGCACACCAGCATGTAGTGTAAGTTTTCCTGTCGGCCGGCAGGCGTAGTTTGCAGGTGGTTATTAGCAGTGTGAGAGCAGGGCAGGGTTAGCATTAGGCCATCAGGTGGTTATTAGCAGTGTGAGAGCAGGGCAGGGTTAGCATTAGGCCTATTAGCAGTGTGAGAGCAGGGCAGGGTTAGCATTAGGTGGTTATTAGCAGTGTGAGAGCAGGGCAGGGTTAGCATTAGGTGGTTATTAGCAGTGTGAGAGCAGGGCAGGGTTAGCATTAGGTGGTTATTAGCAGTGTGAGAGCAGGGCAGGGTTAGCATTAGGCCTATTAGCAGTGTGAGAGCAGGGCAGGGTTAGCATTAGGTTATTAGCAGTGTGAGAGCAGGGCAGGGTTAGCATTAGGTGGTTATTAGCAGTGTGAGAGCAGGGCAGGGTTAGCATTAGGCCTATTAGCAGTGTGAGAGCAGGGCAGGGTTAGCATTAGGCCATCAGGTGGTTATTAGCAGTGTGAGAGCAGGGCAGGGTTAGCATTAGGCCATCAGGTGGTTATTAGCAGTGTGAGAGCAGGGCAGGGTTAGCATTAGGCCTATTAGCAGTGTGAGAGCAGGGCAGGGTTAGCATTAGGCCATCAGGTGGTTATTAGCAGTGTGAGAGCAGGGCAGGGTTAGCATTAGGCCATCAGGTGGTTATTAGCAGTGTGAGAGCAGGGCAGGGTTAGCATTAGGCCATCAGGTGGTTATTAGCAGTGTGAGAGCAGGGCAGGGTTAGCATTAGGCCATCAGGTGGTTATTAGCAGTGTGAGAGCAGGGCAGGGTTAGCATCAGGTGGTTATTAGCAGTGTGAGAGCAGGGCAGGGTTAGCATTAGGTGGTTATTAGCAGTGTGAGAGCAGGGCAGGGTTAGCATTAGGTGGTTATTAGCAGTGTGAGAGCAGGGCAGGGTTAGCATTAGGTGGTTATTAGCAGTGTGAGAGCAGGGCAGGGTTAGCATTAGGTGGTTATTAGCAGTGTGAGAGCAGGGCAGGGTTAGCATTAGGCCAGGTGGTTATTAGCAGTGTGAGAGCAGGGCAGGGTTAGCATTAGGCCAGCAACCGTGAGCTGACTCCCAAAGCTCTGTTTATAGCCAGATGTGGACAGAGGAACATTGTCTGTGTCGCGTTGAACCATTACCAAGTTTCCCCACAATGCACTAATGCCTGTGCGTGCGAGTGCGTGCGAGTGCGTGCGAGTGCGTGCGTGTGCGTGTGTGTGTGTGTGTGCGTGTGTGTGTGTGTGTGTGTGTGCGTGCACGCCTTTAGAACTAACGCACAAGTGAGCCTTGCAACAACAACACAGTGGAGTGTTGCACACACGCACGCGCGCACACACACACAGACACACACACGCACACCCACACGCACACCCACACACACACACACTCCCACACATACCGAGGCGCACAATCACAACCCTGATCAAATGTACTGCGTTCCTCTTGGCGGTCTTATTGGCCAAGGGCTAAAGTCCAGGCGATGACCTAACAGAGAGAGAGAGTCTGACGTTCTGACCACATATAGACACAAACAAATGCCGCAACCGATTTGTTATCTGCAGACGGACGGACAAACAATGAAGGAGGAGTGTGTGTGTGTGTGTGTGTGTGTGTGTGTGTGTGTGTGTGTGTGTGTGTGTGTGTGTGTGTGTGTGTGTCTGCGTGTGTGTCTGCGTGTGTGTCTGCGTGCGTGTGTGCGTGCTGGGAGGTTGGAGGGATCAAGGCATGCAGGGAAGATGGAGGAGAGATATGTGAACGTGGCGGCGAGGCAATATTTCATCATGCTCTTTCGCGGTTGGCCGTTGGAGTTGCAGGCAGGAAGGATTGACTTTTTTATTTAGTTTTTATTTTTTTCGGTGTGAAGTGCCGGGGCCTGTTTTAGTAGTTTGGACTATGTCACTGAGGCCTGTGTATTATTGGAGACAGGCGATTCCTTTTTTCTTTTCTTTTTTTTTCTTCTTTTTTTTCTTTTTTAAATAAAAAACAGTTGGGTCTATTTTTTCCACTGGTAATGAGAAACAGAACGGTAGCATCTGAAACCTCACAGTGGAAAAGGGAGAGAGAGAGAGAGAGAGAGAGAGAGAGAAAGAGAGAGAGAGAGAGAGAGAGAGAGAGCTCGGAAGTGTTTGGTGGATTGCGTGCCGACCTGTGTTGGATAACCAGGGGATACATGCGTTCGGCGTGTTCGTGAGCTGCAGAGTGAAGGATGATATTATGTGTCGAGTCTAAGCACACTTTGCACAGCTACAAACAACAACAGTTACGTGGATGCAATAATGTTTACTGTGTGTGTGTGTGTGTGTGTGTGTGTGTGTGTGTGTGCGTGTGTGTGTGTGTGTGTGTCACTGTGTGTGTGTGTGTGTGTCACTGTGTGTGTGTGTGTGTGTGCGCTCACGGCGCCAGACAGCCGTGCTCTGCACAGCGATCGTGCTGAATGTTATTGGAACGACGTTCTGTTACTGTATACGTGTTGTCGTGCGAGCTGGTGATGGCGGAAGTTCTGCGTTGGCCTCAAAGCTGCATAGTGTTTACATGTCATGTAGATTCTACATAACATGTAAACATGATGCAGCTTCTTTCTACATTGTAGAAAGATAGAGCACTGGTTCCCAAACAGTGGGTCGGGACCCATGTGTGGGTCGCGGACACTTTCTTTATGGGTCCTTTTATTTATTTTTTGTTTCCTACATTTTGTTTCTAATTATTATTATTTCAAAAAAAATTCAAAAAGAAAAATCAAAGAAATTCTTGGGGTTCTGTACAATATGTACAGTATTCAAAAAGATTTAGATTTAGAAGACGGCCTCAGTCCAAAAGGGGTTAAGAAGTAGCGAAAATAGCCGATCTACAAGCTCACAACGCGGGACGAAGCGCCGCGTTGTGAGCTTGTAGATCGGCTATTTTCACTAATTTGGGTTCCCGGGCAAACATCTAATGTCTCTTTTGGGTCGCAGGCTAAACAGTTTGGGAACCACTAGAGCATTTCATCAGCCAATAGCAGCTAACCCTATCCTACCCTAACCCTATTCTACCCTAACCCTATCCTACCCTAACCCTATCCTACCCTAACCCTATCGCGGATGTGAACGCGTTTAAAAAATATATATAGAACATATTAATGCAGAAAGAAATTCTTGGGTTAATACATAATTGTTCTATTTGGTTCTATTAATTATTACTCTCCCATTAAATGTCTCATTATGTACATAAAAAGTTCAGACAGGCTCTATATTGAAGTTGCACACAGATGCAGATGCACACAGGCACATAGACACGCACGCACGCGCACGCACGCACGCACGCACGCACGCACGCACGCACGCACGCACGCACGCACGCACGCACGCACGCACGCACGCACGCACGCACGCACACACGCACGCACGCACGTATATGTATGTATGTAAAGTACAGACAGTACATAAGTACGTAGTACACACATGGTTTCAACACTTGCAGGCATGGAGCACACATAGTCATGGGTTCTTCTGGCTGACATAAATTCGAACACTGACAAACGGCTTGTCCTACTTTCTGTCTCATACTGGTCAAGTGAGAGTGAGTGTGAGAAATAGGACAAAGATGGCCCAAAGAGTTTATCGTGTTTAGCAATTTAGCTACAGTATGTCAAAGCATTAAGCAAGCATTACCACATACAGCTGTATACACAGACCACACACAGACACACACATACACACGTACCGCGTACATGCACACACTTTCCACACACACACACACACACACACACACACACAGACACGCGCAAATAAAAGACACTTCACCACATACGTGCACACACACCCTTACCACTCACACATACACACCCTTACCACTCACACACACGCACGTACGCACGCACGCACGCACGCACGCACGCACGCACGCACGCACGCACGCACGCACGCACG
>NC_136800.1:34012991-34085491 GCF_951216825.1 Electrona antarctica
AGCTTGTTGGGACTAAACAATAATGACACTGATCCATTATTGGTACACAGACCTTCTTTTTTCCATTTCATGAAAAGTGTCAAGTGAAAAGTGTCAAGTACATTTACTCAAGTACTGTACTTAAGTACAATGTTGAGGTACTTTTACTTTACTGGAGTATTTCCCATTTTCTATACTTTCTAGTCCACTACATCTCAGAGGCAAATATTGTACTTTTCCTCCTTTAGTTACTAGTCACTTTGTAGATTTGGATTATTATTATAAATCATAGGCTACATCACACACTTCAGCCATATATTTCGGCCGCATTTGAAAATAGCCGATCTACAAGCTCACAATGCGTCCTGATGCGAGGCATTGTGAGCTTGTAGATCGGCTGTATTAAAAAGATTTGTTATATATTTTGAACTTGCGAAATGGGACATTCTGCATAATGAGTAATGACTACTTTCTACTTTTGGTGCTTTAATTTCGACACCAATAACTACTACTACTACTTGTAACGGAGTAGTTCTACATTGCACTTTTACTTAAGGGGGAAAACCACCCATTTTCAACATTTTACTATGTCATTAATATACCTTAGAGCTGTTGTGTGGAAATAATAAAAAAGTCCCCCCATTTTGTGTTTCCTAGAACTGTAATTATGAAAAAAATCATTAACATGGTGAAACACATCTTGATGACATCATCAAGATGTGTTTCACCATGTTAATGATTTTTTTCAGACCTCTAGTTCTAGGACACACAGAATGGGGGAACTTTTTTATTATTTCCACACAACAGCTCTAAGGTACATTAATTACATAGTAAAATGTTGAAAATGAGTGGAATGCCCCTTTAAGTAACAAATGTGAGTACTTTTTCCACCACTGGTTTTGGACATACCGTACGTGGTTTCCACCCGACAACAACATTCAAACAGTATGCTTGAGCCAATCACAGGCCACTATTCACTCTGCTTGAGCCAATCACAGGCCACTATTCACTCTGCTTGAGCCAATCACAGGCCACTATTCAGTATTCACTCTGCTTGAGCCAATCACAGGCCACTATTCACCCTGCTTGAGCCAATCACAGGCCACTATTCACCCTGCTTGAGCCAATCACAGGCCACTATTCAGTATTCACTCTGCTTGAGCCAATCACAGGCCACTATTCACTCTGCTTGAGCCAATTACAGACCTGAGGCAAAATGTCTTTAAAAAAAAAAAAGAATTTAAAATTGCTGCTTTAAAATAATTATACTGTTTATATTCAAAGATTGCTCACATTTTCAAGATTTTTCAAAAATAGCAGAATAGCTCGCCCTCAGGCGTCTTACTGGTTTGTATGAAATATATTTAGAATCTATTAGGACACACACACTTGAATGTCATTTAAACCATGTCGTCTATGCAGGGAAATTGAAAATTGAAATGTTTGATTTAGTTACTTTGACTTTTATGTAAATTTGCACTTGATTTACCCATTTGTTTGAAGTATAATTTTCCAACACAGCAGTGATGGTGTTGGTTGGCACAGTGGCGTTATGTTAATTTCCAATCAGGGTAGAGCTTCCTAATGGTAGTAATTTGGACAGATAGGGGCAGACACGGCCTCCGTCATAATCAGTCCAGCATTCATCCACACAAACCAGTCTGCTGATGGAAGTCATACTAACAATTAGACCTATTTGATCTCGCAGGGGAAATTCAGCTTCACCCAACTGATTGCTTCCCAAATGGTCAGAGTTGAACACAGGGGTTTGGTGTCTTGCTCAGGGACTCCTTGACACATTGCCGAGGGCTCGAACCTGGGACCTTCTGGTCCCCTTAGGCGGCCTCCAGTGGCGTGCACAGATAGACACTAGGGGGTGCTAGAGCACCCCCTGCCCTTTTGGCAATGTGCCCTTAAAAAAAAAAAAACTTTATTTTTCTTTTTTTTTTCTTTTCTTTTTTTGTACAGTTACACTGTACAGTATGTGGACCATGGTAACATCGATCAATTCTTGATAAAAAGCTTCTAATATATTATTTAGGCCCCACAATCTATAAATCTCACACTATTAAGGCAACCGGCCGGTTTCACGCGCAGCACTAAGTGCCCTTTTTTTCCACTTGAGCACCTGCCCCTCTAAATGTCTGTGCACGCCACTGGCGGCCTCTCTACCCAATACCCATCTGTCAGCGAGAGAAAGACAGGAAAGGTGGTGGGGAAGAGAGAGAGAGGAGATCTACAAGCTTGTACATCGACTATTTTTGGAGCGCAACACCCGCAAGCAACCATGCAAGCATAAACATCATTTGTCTTAGCTGCACTGGATCTTTTCTCCACTCATCCCTCCCTAACATTATAGTCTAGTTTTTATTTAGTTTCAGACATCATAGCTTAGTTTTTATTTAGTTTTCGTGAAGAAGGGTCGTTGATGAAAATTTTTCGTCACAGTTTTAGTCGTCAAGATTAACATTGATTTTAACCCAGGCCAGCTGTGGGAGGGACTATAACATATAGCTTAATTTATGTGATAACTGTATGCGTTCTTACCATATGAGACACCGTGGCGCCCCCTCTAATTGGATTTTTAATGGGATATCTGTGGTGTGCATCCGCCAGCAAATCTGCATCTCTGAGGGAGCACGCTGAATATTACTCACCTTTTAAGTTAACAAGACATGGACTCTGTCAGCCATAATGAGCAGACTTCAGCCGAGCGAGAACATGTCACGTTAGGATTTATTTAGTGGCCATTTTATTTGGCAGCCATTCGCAGTTATCTGGTTTCGCTCGATGAGGAATAAACATATTGGAATGGCTTAATTAAATTGGAGTTAAGTGCCGTCCACAGACTCCACACCAAGCACTGTAACTATATCCTCATTGAGTTTTTAAACAATATTATAGTTATAATTATAGTGCTCGGAAGTGGACAGACCATTAAACTAACGCCAAGGATTTTATTTAGCGATGCTGAATGTTATGTTGCACTGTACGAGAGTCATGTGTGCCCATGTACAGTATATGTATTAGAGGTGTAACGAAACAGTATCTGCCGTCGATGCATCGATTTTTATTTCAACGATCCAACTACTGGTATATCGATATGCAAACAGCATTTGACTTTGTATCGTTTTGCTATGCAACTAATTGATTGTATTGATGCTAAGTACTTGTGCGTTGTATACAGCAATTTTAAAAAGAAAAAAGATGGCTTTAATTGCTTTTCCATTCCATATTGCTACATTGTTTGTCCGTATGTGTTCAAATACAATGTCCATGTATTTGAATAGTTACTGTATCGATTTTAAATCATTGTATCGTATCGGCATGAATGAAACAATATCGTCCATGTATCGTTTCGTCAACCATGTATCATTGTATCGTGATGCGTATCGTTTCGTCAACCATGTATCATTGTATCGTGATGCGTATCGTTTCGTCAACCATGTATCATTGTATCGTGATGCGTATCGTTTCGCTGTTAAAATGTATCGTTACACCTCTAATATTTATGCATGTCTCTGTGTCTGTGTGTCTGTCTGTCCTTTGCATATTTAGAGATCGATTTACTGTAACACTTGTATGAGGACACAGGGACTGCACTGTTAAGTGTTAGGTCCATCGGATGATGAGCGACCCGCTCTGTATAGGCACGTGTGTCTTGCGAACCGCTCGTCTGATCGACTTCACACTTGCCGGGTGCATACAGTGACTCAGTGAGTAATGGTTGAGGAAGTCAAGAGCAGTTCTCCAGAATCTGTATGCAGTCCGAATGGCTTATCTGCACCAATGGCAAAATGAATTCCTCATAAATAGAATCTCAAGCACGGCCCTTGAATTGTTCTCAAGTGACACATGCACGTACATAGATTCACTAGCTTGCTGGGTCAAATTCCCAAATAGAAAAAGTAGCAGATCTACAAGCTCAAAACGAGCTTGTGAATCTGCTGCTTTTGAAACTTTTGTGGGACGCCGTAGTTAGTATGATCAAGTGAGGTGTTCATTTACGGAAAAGCACAAATATAGTTTGAATATGGAGTTACGGTTTCTGCCCGACAGCAACGCTATGTATTTCTGTCCATGGATGTCATGTCAGAGTCCTGCATTGGATCAGTGTAGCTGTCCGCTCTGTTGTATAGCATTGGATCAGTGTAGCTGTCCGCTCTGTTGTAGCAAATCAGCTGGAACAGCCTGCGTTTCTTCTGTATCAGTTGTCTCTGTCTCTCCTCCACACAGATTAGCTCTAGTTCCATAAAGCTTCTCTCTCTCCTTTCTGTCATTGTCTCTTATTTTCTTTATGAGACAGCATATCGCAAACACGCACGCACGCACGCACGCACGCACGCACGCACGCACGCACGCACGCACGCACGCACGCACGCACGCACGCACGCGCACGCACACACACACACACACACCACACACAGGCTGTAAAACTAAATAATTGCAGCTTTACATCACATCATGATTCTGCCACTGTGTACTATACAATTACAAACTCTTGGTAAAACTGCATTAAACTGATAAAAAGTGCAATAAAAAGTTTGGACCGGCTTGTAGAGGTTCAAGATGTACATTGTCACATACATACAGTATACAATACAGCTGCTAGCAGCATTATAGGCAGTGAGTGGAAAAAATAAAAAATAACATAGAAAGTAGTTGAGATAGAACGGTAAAAATAGTACTACTGATAATAATATGCATAGTAAAAAAAATAGTCATGTATAGTGAATATTACAGTTTTCCACGATTGTTAACACACGTTTTTCACAACCTAACGGCATTCTCAAAACTACACACACAAAACTGAAAACCTCACACGCAAAATGCTAAACCCTGACTCTCCTTTTCCATGATGACTCTTTGCCATCAAATCTCTTAAAGGACCACTTCACCACTTTTCAACCTATCTTCATATAATAGGTCCTCACTAATAATCATGACAAAATGGCACGATTTTTTTCTACTCAGTCTGTGTCTCATAGGAGGGCTGTGGGCAGTTCAGAAACCGTCTTCCAGTGACATCATCGATGGGGAATACAAGCTAATAGAAACTGCAGGCTTTCTAGTCCTGACAAGTTGCAATGCGAAAATGGAAGCCATCGTTCTCACGATAATGAATAAAAAAAAATCTGCCTAATGATGATGTCACTGGAAGACGGTTTCTAAACTGCCTACAGCCCTCCTATGAGACACGTGCCATTTTATCATGATTATTAGTGAGGACCTATTATATGAAGATAGGTTGAAAAGTGGTGAAGTGGTCCTTTAACTGTTCCCAAAATGGAACTCGTGTTTTCATTTGGTACACACATTCATTGAGTACACACAACTAAGCATTGGCTACACACTACACACTACACACTACACACACTACACATTTACAGAACAATGAAGTGAAAAATGTAAAACACAATCATAGAAATGGAACACACATGAATGACAATGACTCTGGAGAATGAGCCATTTCTCCTTTTGTAAAATGACTCCGTTTAGGCCTACTTTTTCATAGTCAAACATAAAACAGCACACAAATATGCAGCTGAAATGTTTTACTATAAACGAGCCTGCTCAAAGCCGGCTCCGTGGGTTCCGTTCATATACCTTCTACCTCCAAGCTGAAAATAACTCCTCAATAGGATTCAGGAAAGGAGAATAAGGTGGAAGGAATAGAACAGAATTTCTTTCTAATGATGCCATCAACTGTGTAGTGGCTGAGATTGGGTTGGACCCTCTGGCTCATGGTCAAACCATGATTGAGCACATGGTCAACCACAGTTGCCCGAATCTCATTAGATATGACCGTTGTCCTTCTTCTTTCTCCTCTTCCTCCTCCTCTTCCTCCTCTTCCTCTTCCTATCCCTCCTTGTCCTCCTCTCCCTCCTCCTCCTTCTCTCTGTCCACCTACTCCTAACTCCTCTCACTCTTACCCCTCTCCTTCTCTGGTTGTCGATCTCTTCAAGGTTCTCCATTGTTCACCCAACAAAACAGAGGCTCGCAAGTCTCTTTTATGCTGCAGTCCTGATTGCAAATTGCTCACATTCATTCATTCTCATTGATCTGAATGTTTAGAGATTTGACTATTTGTGTGTTGTAGATTGATGCTTTGAGATTTTATGTGAGAAGTGTGTGCAACAACTGAACATTGTGTGTAGTGTTTGGACAACAAGGTGATGTGTAATTGACATCAGAGTGTAAAGAAGGAAAGTCAGAGTCTAATGCAGATAAGGGAGTGTGATGTAGTGCAAATTGTGTCGAGCGATTAGGTACATGAATTGAAGGTTGTGCAAATTGTGCCAAGTTTTAGATTTTTGTGTGTTAACAATTGTGAAAAACTGTATATAGTGCGGTATGATACTGAAACTATAGCTGTACATATCAGAGCAACTGTAGTCCTGTACAGAGCAACACACAACATGAAGTCGGTGTTTGAGAAGTGTTGACTATGCAGAACAAACATTTAAAACCCTACCGTAAACAACTAAATTGACCCTCATCCAAGTCTCAAACCTATGTATTTTTCTTTCTGTGTGAGGCAAACATGTACTTAGCACAGGTAGTCACCCAGCCATTACATTTGTTTAGCCTCGAATTATGTCGCAAGATCGAGATGCACTGCACACAGAGAAAGCTCTTTTAAAGAGGTCAAAGTGCACAATTCATATTTCATACTTCTTCATCTGCAAACCATTTCACTCAGTCTTTCTGTTACTCTCTCTCTCTCACACACACACACACTAATATCCCCTTCTGTCTGTCTTGCTTGGTTTGTCAGTTTGTCACTCTCTCTTATGCATACTGTAGTGTAGAAACAGTCACACGTTCAGTCACTCAGTCAGTCAGCAGGGTCATTATCCTCCCATTAAACAGCTGAGGAAAGAGCTTGAGGGAATAGCTATTCACTCCCATGCTCTCTCAACACATATTTAAACTGTCCTGTCCCTGCCCGTCTCTTGTGCTGTTTACCCCGTCGCTTAGTCTTCCTACCCTCATGACATAAGACGTCTGATGCCAGAAGACATGGCGAAGTATGAACGGTATGAAACATCAGTCTATCTTGATGATGATCTCTCTCTCTCTCTCTCTCTCTCTCTCTCTCTCTCCTCATTGCCTCTATTACTCGGGCACTGTCTGTGTTTTCCTTCGCTGTCTTTCAATCTGTCTGTCTCTCTTTAACTTTCTCTCTTATTCTGTCCATTGCACATTCCTCCCCTCCGTCAGTGTCTGGGCACGTCGACCCTGTAGCACTGTTCTACTGGATGAATACAATTATACTTTTATGAAGCTGTCTGTATTTTATATCATTTCACGATCACTTTCTCTTGGCGTTAGTTACAGTACTCAGTCAATGATTTTATGGGGAGAAATGCGCTGTGTGAATGTGTGTGTGTGGGGTGGGGGGGTGGGGTTGGGGGGTTGTGTGTGTGTGTGTGTGTGTGTGTGTGTGTGTGTGTGTGTGTGTGTGTGTGTGTGTGTGTGTGTGTGTGTGTGTGTGGGGCGGGGGGGGTTGGGGGTTGTGTGTGTGTGCGTGTGTGCGTGCGTGTGCGCGCGGCCGTGCGTGCGTGCGTGCCTGCCTGCCTGCCTGTCTGTCTGGGGGAGGGGGGAGGGGGGAGGGAGGGGAGGGATGGAGAAAGCCCTGCCAGTGCCAGGTTGGAGGGACATAATCGGATGCTGGAACAGGATTAGGCCAGTTGACGTTGGGATTATGATGGGTGATATCAGTATCAGTGTAATATGGTCCAGATTAGCAGGTTAGCTCCACCAATCAAATTAAACATCAGCCTGTTATCTGGCTGATGGGTGTGATGGACGAAGGCATGCTCAGTGAGAGGGAACGGTTATTATACTGTAGGATGAAGGAAGCAGGACAGTGAGAGGGAATGGTTATTATACTGTAGGATGAAGGAAGCAGGACAGTGAGAGGGAATGGTTATTATACTGTAGGATGAAGGAAGCAGGACAGTGAGAGGGAATGGTTATTATACTGTAGGATGAAGGAAGCAGGGTAGTGAGAGGGAATGGTTATTATACTGTAGGATGAAGGAAGCAGTGTAGTGAGAGGGAATGGTTATTATACTGTAGGATGAAGGAAGCAGGACAGTGAGAGGGAATGGTTATTATACTGTAGGATGAAGGAAGCAGGGCAGTGAGAGGGAATGGTTATTATACTGTAGGATGAAGGAAGCAGGACAGTGAGAGGGAATGGTTATTATACTGTAGGATGAAGGAAGCAGGGTAGTGAGAGGGAATGGTTATTATACTGTAGGATGAAGGAAGCAGGACAGTGAGAAGGAATGGTTATTATACTGTAGGATGAAGGAAGCAGGACAGTGAGAGGGAATGGTTATTATACTGTAGG
Organism: Electrona antarctica; assembly: GCF_951216825.1. NCBI lineage: Eukaryota > Metazoa > Chordata > Actinopteri > Myctophiformes > Myctophidae > Electrona > Electrona antarctica. The sequence goes on from NC_136800.1 coordinate 34,021,333, forward strand.
ATGAAGGAAGCAGGACAGTGAGAGGGAATGGTTATTATACTGTAGGATGAAGGAAGCAGGACAGTGAGAGGGAATGGTTATTATACTGTAGGATGAAGGAAGCAGGACAGTGAGAGGGAATGCTTATTATACTGTAGGATGAAGGAAGCAGGACAGTGAGAAGGAATGGTTATTATACTGTAGGATGAAGGAAGCAGGACAGTGAGAAGGAATGGTTATTATACTGTAGGATGAAGGAAGCAGGACAGTGAGAAGGAATGGTTATTATACTGTAGGATGAAGGAAGCAGGGTAGTGAGAAGGAATGGTTATTATACTGTAGGATGAAGGAAGCAGGACAGTGAGAAGGAATGGTTATTATACTGTAGGATGAAGGAAGCAGGACAGTGAGAAGGAATGGTTATTATACTGTAGGATGAAGGAAGCAGGGTAGTGAGAAGGAATGGTTATTATACTGTAGGATGAAGGAAGCAGGGTAGTGAGAGGGAATGGTTATTATACTGTAGGATGAAGGAAGCAGGGTAGTGAGAAGGAATGGTTATTATACTGTATAGGATGAAGGAAGCAGGACAGTGAGAGGGAATGGTTATTATACTGTAGGATGAAGGAAGCAGGGTAGGGAGAGGGAATGGTTATTATACTGTAGGATGAAGGAAGCAGGGTAGTGAGAGGGAATGGTTATTATACTGTAGGATGGAGGAAGCAGGACAGTGAGAGGGAATGGTTATTATACTGTAGGAAGCAGGAAGCAGGACAGTGAGAGGGGACGGACGGGGGAATAAAAAGACGGCTTAAAATGAAGACGTACAAAAGAAAAAAGGAAACCTCGGTTTGAACATTTTTTTTTTCTCCCATCATTTTGACGTTTTATGATAGGTTGCTAAGCTACCGCATCCGTTCCGATGCTGTAGACAAGGCTGAGTGTGTGTGTGTGTGTGTGTGTGTGTGTGTGCGTGTGTGTGTGTGTGTGTGCGTGTGTGTGTGTGTGCGTGCGCGCTTGCGCATTGTGGAGATAGTACAAGTAATAAAAGACAAACAGAGAGATCCGAGTGCAGGGCATAGACATGCTGCATTGTACATCTCTGTCTTATTGTCACCGTTGCCTTGATCGCAGCCACACTCTGCACACACACTCCCTGGTTGCCAGAGCTGAACCTCTGCCCCAAATGTTTCACAATGGCCTGTTATAGCGCCACCAGGAGGCCGCTTTTTGCAATACACATTTTTTGACAGCACACCTACAGATTTTGTCCAAACTTCATGCAAATTGGTACACAGTCTCTAAATAGCCATTACACGAAACGGGTCTTTCAGATTATTCAGACTACATCCTGATTGGCTAAGATTGCCTTCCAAAGTTCGCAGGACTGCTCCGTTTCCAACAAAATGCCGCAAATCATGAACACATTGTGTGATTTCCGTGAAATTTTGCACGCACATTCCCACTAGGCCGAGGAAGAAATGCCACTTGAAAATGTTCAACTCAGTCTGATGGTGGCGCTATAACAGGCCCAGTCACGTCTTTACATATAACTGCACCGATCTGCATAAAACTTTGTTTGCACACTCCCTACAGCCCAAGGAATTCTGCCTTTTCGAGCGCCACCAGATGGCCCATTTATGTGCAACACTTTTTTATATTTGGAGTTGTTTCTTTGTTTTGGGATCAGTGACGAGTCGAGGTGCATAGTGTGCCCCTGTCCATTTCAGTGAGCGGCACAAACTTCACCTTGTTTCTTATTACTCAGCAAGATGGTTGACATTGGCAGTCAGTGTACAGCGGTGGTTCTCAAAGTGGGGTACGGGGACCTTGACCTACGGGGACCTTGAGGGGACCCCCCAGGGGTCCCCAGGGGTCCTTGAGGGGACCCCCCAGCTAAATGTGTTACTGTTAATACAGCAACACAATAGTTTTACTCCCTTTATTCATATGTTGGCTAAAGTAGCAGATGTACAAGCTCACAGTGCAAAGATGTTTTTTAACACATATATCTTTTCTTCTGGGTGTCCCTGGCACAAAACATTTTCAGATGGGGGTCCGCGGCCAAATATATATCAGTCCTTGTCACAAAAGTTTGAGAACTACTGGTGTATAAGGCCTATGGTAGCGCATGTATTGTAGGTTTAGTTGTTTTAGTTGTATTGTACAATTAGTAGATGCATTGCTTACAGTATGTTAGCACAAGTGCTAATTTTCACCACCTGTCCACAGGAGACTTTTCTAAAAATATAAACTAGTAATATTACAAAAAATGTAAATACAAAAATTAAAATACTACATTAACCTACAAAACAGAAGTAAACATAATCACTCCAATAACCAGTCAGAGATGTGAGCACAGTTGATTTGATTTCAACCATACATGTAGTTTGAGTCCTCTCTAGAACACATCCGTCTCTAATTTTAGAACAGTAGGCAAGGAGTTCGAAAGGTTTGCCCCCTTTACTGAGAAGGTCCGAATGAGTTGTTACACCTGTGAACAATACATTTACCACTTTACTACAAAAAAAAAGAATATAAAAGGAATGGCTCGCACACTAACTTTTTTTTTTTGTCATCAAAGTTTTATTGATTTTACAATAAAGCATACAAAATACACATGACTTACACAAAAGAAAGAGACAAGAAAAACAAACAAAAAACAAAACACAACTAGCAGTCAAAAAAGAAAAACCCCATTTAATGATGATCCATAGTGATTGAACAAATTCACAGATAAATCTGTTAAACCTCTGTGGACATTCCTTTTGTTACATTAGTGAGCGAGGATTCCTTTTGTATTCCTGACCAACGACCACCTATGGAAACATATGGAGATACGAGGTTTTATAGGCCCCCCAACCCCACCATCCATACACACCAAGTTTGTCCTCAGCCTAAAGTGCACTCCTTGCAACGACGTCACTGACAGCTCAATGTTACACATTGTCATCTGTATTATGCACTGGTCTCTCTCTCTCTCTCTGTGTCAGTCTGTGTGTGTCTCTCTCTCGTCTCTCTCTCTTCTCTCTCTCTTTCTCTGCACCCCCCCCCCCCCCCTCCCTCCTCCACTGGGAGGCGGAGCCCAGGGATGATTAAATGAGCGTTTGCTGCCATGAACTGCGCAGTCACGCTGTGCGTATTGGATGGCTTTCATAAAACTGCTGCAGCTCAAGATCGATTGTAGGGTGATTGCTTTGTTATTACAGATAATGAACAGCACAAAACTAACCTTGTTACCACACTGGCGGAGAGGTAGCGGCATATCGAATAGAGACACTGGGGAAATATTGGTGCTAATAAAGTGACGTTAAAGTGTGTGTGTGTGTGTGTGTGTGTGTGTGTGTGTGTGTGTGTGTGTGTGTGTGTGTGTGTGTGTGTGTGTGTGTGTGTGTGTGTGTGTGTGTGTGGAAAATAGAACGAGAGGTCATAAAAAGACACGGCAAGCTAACTTTGGAGCTGGAACTGTGTACGTGACTTCTGACCCTGAGCATGTCTGAGAACCAACACGTTCCTCGAGTGTGAATAACTAGGCCTACCTATAGAAGGGTGTGTGTGTGTGTGTGTGTCTGTGTGTGTGCATGCACCTGCATGTGTGTGCATATGTGTCTGTAGTTCCGTAGTTCAGTTACATGGCGTGCACAAAGCTCGTTCACATATGTAATGCAGGCCTATTGATTTATACTTTGTCATATGACTCTCCAAGAATAACTGCCGCATTGTGTGGCCTTTTTTCTTTAATTGAAAATCAGTTTATTTTGTTTATCTTGGTGTTGTCTCAGTTTATCTGTCGTGCACGGAAGCATAAATTGGGCTAAAGTCCATATACTGATGTTTCTCGCAGCGATTCGAGTAACATTCTTAACGCGCCGCATTCCTGCACACTTTTGAATCGCGCTATCGTCCACCTCGCAGGTTCTTCCCCCATAAACTTTGCATTCATTGTGCTAATCTTATCTGTGCTTGTATAATACAGCGGTGTGGTAATCCATAATCCTTGTCGTCTCACATATTGTTCGGCGTGTGTGTGTGTGTGTGTGTGTGTGTGTGTGTGTGTGTGTGTGTGTGTGTGTGTGTGTGTGTGTGTGTGTGTGTGTGTGTGTGTGTGTGTGTGTGTGTGTGTGTGTGTGTGTGTAGTATTGCGTCACCGGGGGGAGTTTCATAGCTCTTATCATAGATTAACACCCCGCCCCCCACCCACTCACCCAGCCTTGCCTCCCTAAGCCCCCTGGACACATCATAGTCCCTGACCACTAAGCCCTTCTGTAGGGCTCCCAGGGACGCTCCACTGAGATATAAATCATGACCACAGGGACATACACGTCTGTGATTGTAATCATTGTATGTGCGATATGTACTGTATGTCTGTGTGCGTGTGTGCGTGTGTGCGTGTGTGCGTGTGTGTGTGCGTGCGTGCGTGCGTGCGTGCGTGCGTGCGTGCGTGCGTGCGTGCGTGAGTGAGTGCGTGTGTATTGTGTATGTGTACGTGATAGAGACAGAAAGGCCTAATGTATGCATATTTGTGTGCCAGTGTTGCGCACCGAAGATACAGTAGCAGATCTACATTCTGGCTCACAATCACAGCGGTCAGTTTGTAGATCTGCCATTTTCGTGGAGTCACATTACGCACAACCAAATAAATCTGTGTGTGTGTGTGTGTGTGTGTGTGTGTGTGTGTGTGTGTGTGTGTGTGTGTGTGTGTGTGTGTGTGTGTGTGTGTGTGTGTGTGTGTGTGTGTGTGTGTGTGTGTGTGTGTGTGTGCGTGCGCGCGTGCGTGCGCGCGTGCGTGCGCGCGTGCGTGCATGCGTGCGTGCGTGCGTTCGTATGCGTGTGTGTTCGTATGCGTGCGCGTGTGCGTGCATGCATGCATTCTCAAGGTCAGACATTAGAAAGTAGGCCACAGTTAAGGTAGACTGCAGCAACACTGGCACACTGAATTCTCAAACCTTCATTAGCTGTTATGTTACCCACACTGCAACATGTTCGCCGCCATAGACTAATTACTGGTAAAACAATTAAAAAACATAATGCAAATCTATAGCACTTTGAATATTTATGACATGTATTGATTGTCAATACTGTTCTGGCAACGTTACTGTCTGGAAAAGACTACATTATTACACAATTGCAATACATTTACAAATAATAATACATTATCACTATCAGTCAATCCTGAGAGTTAATTTAATGCCCAGGATTTTACCGTTCGATAATATTGTTCATTATTCTGCTAACAACAAATCAACAGCATGCATGCACAGCACCGAACAGAGCGATGATGGCCATATGCGCCACATGCTGCTTTTATATTTCATGCTATATTTGCGAGCACAGCGGACAAAAGAGACCAACCACCGGGCCTGGCGCTTTGAGTCTCTGCCTCTCTGCAGCGGAACAAAGCTTCATTCAGTCTGTGCGTGCGTGCGTGCGTGCGTGCGTGCGTGCGTGCGTGCATGCGTGCGTGCGTGTGTGCGTGCGTGCGTGCGCGAGGGAGAGAGGGAGAGAGAGGAGAGAAAGGCCTTTCATCTCTGTGTATGTTTAGATAGAAGTCACTGGAACGCAGGGCCCGGTGAACAGAGTGGTGTCACACTGTAGTGTAACTGAACACACAGCCCAACACAACGCCAGGAGCTTTACAGAGGAAGGGGAACGAAAGCAGATATTGTCACCTCACCAGTGACCCCCGCCCCCCTCCCCCCCTGCATGCTTGCTAACATGTGATAAAGTTATGATTCCCTACGTGAAGCACATACGCTGTATACAAGCGATTCACTTCAAAGGCCAGACACGCTGCGCTCCGACAACTTGAGGTCGAACTGAGTGCAGATTCTTGACAACTTGAACAACAAAGTGTGCACACAGGCCATAGCCTCAAATAGCTGATGCAGGAAATATATTTGACTCTAAACCTTATTCCGGCTTATTTATTACATATCGTCTTACACCTTGTCATTTCTCCTCACTTCTACACCTCTCTCTCTCTCTCTCTCTCTCTCTCTCTCTCTCTCGCGCACGCACGCACGCACGCACGCACGCACGCACGCACGCACGCACGCACGCACGCACGCACGCACGCACGCACGCACGCACGCATCTTGCTGCATGTTCCAAAGGAAGCGATGCGGGCCCCACCCTGCATTCTTTATACGTTGATTCATTGTTTGGCTAAATCCCTCTCAGTAACAAAAGCAGGGTGTGTGCGCGTGCACGTGCGTGAGTGCGTGTGCGTGTGTGTGTGCGCATGTGTGTGTGATATTTGGAAAGAGAGCGAGAGTGCTGAGTGATGTGTCAATCAGTCATCTCATTGGCACCTGCCCGGTAGCCAGTGAGATTATTATTCCAGATTTGTCCATTTACCGTGACAAAGTGACCATGTGCACCCTGGGCCTGGCCCTAACTCTGAGGCAGCATTTGCTGCTCTACAAAAAAGATCTTGAGTGTTAATTACTCTGAAAGTGCAAAGATTTACCCGTAAGGGGATTTTACCGTGTAGCTACATGAGAAAAATGCTAACGCGGTGCTTTGAAGGGGGAAAAAAAGGGCAGCGCTTTGACTTTGCTGTATATCAAATGTAAAGTCCTAAGTAATCCATTTGTAATTTAGTAGTAGTGAAACTGAAAGTGTTATAAAACACACCAAAGCATTTTAACTGTACAACTGCGGAATCCTATTCATGCTGAACGCTGACATCACAGAGTCGAGCTGGGGGCTTGTCTCAGTGAGGGATTGTGGAAACTGCTTGCTTCACCGTTGCCGTAATCTCCGGCGCACCCACCCACTGTGCAATGAAAGTCAAATCTGTCTGCTCTCAGTAATTAGTATCCCAAAAGGTATCAGGGCGTAATGGGGATTTGAAACACTGTGTGACACAACTATATTATATTCATCTCAACTGTGCATCTAATGTGTGTGTGTGTGTGTGTGTGTGTGTGTGTGTGTGTGTGTGTGTGTGTGTGTGTGTGTGTGTGTGTGCACATCCACAAGTGTGCTTTTTCAGACAGAAATAGATAATAGTGTAAATAATGCGATGTGGGCTCTGCCCACTATTCCCTTTATATACCTGCCTTTTTGTTTTTACACACTGTTCAACACACCTGACCTGACGAAGGCCGCAGAGGCCGAATTTTTTTTTTTACCGCTCTATTAATACATATTTTTGGGAACATTAAGACATTCACCGCAGGCACGTTGAGCCACTTTCTTTATTTTCGCTATTCATCGTATGATGAAATATACAAGTGGTTAAGATGGTGTCTTCCCTCTGCAACAATGATTGTCATTATTATTATTATTTTTATTATTTTTACAATAATAAGGACATTACGAATATGATCAGAACATGGTCGATTGATACATTCCAGTCAAGTAGAATGACAGTACTCAGCCAGCAGGTGTAGAGAGGAGAGGGGTGTAGAGAGGAGAGGGGTGTAGAGAGGAGAGGGGTGCACGTGTAGGATGCATTGAGGTCGTTTTGGCTTGTTAGTCTGTGTTTTCATTGCGGAGTTGGAGTCTATCCGCCAGCGGTCAGTGGAGAGAGAGAGAGAGAGAGAGAGAGACAGAGACAGAGAGAGAGAGAGAGAGAGAGAGAGAGAGAGAGAGAGAGACGGAGAAGAGAAGGATCATTCCACAAATTCTGCTTTTAAGGACGCAGAGAGAACTCTGAGTTTAGTCGCCGTGGACACCCCCCTCCCCACACACGCGCGGCGTGCACACACACACACACACACACACACACACACACACACACACACACACACACACACACAGAGCCCCACTCCCACCCAGTGTCATAACAGCAGCAAGCAAACATCGTCATGTGAGAGAGAGAGAGACGTCTGAACTCTCTGGTGAACTTCTCTCCCCCTGTCTTCTGCTTGTACTGTTGTTGTTTTCCATCTGCTTGCCTCTCTCTCTCTTTCTCTCTATCTGTCGTTTTTCCTTTTTGCCCTGTCTTTGCTATCTTGTTTTCTCTCTCTCTCTCTCTCTCTCTCTCTCTCTCTCTCTCTCTCTCTCTCTCTCTCTCTCTGCCTTTCTCCTCCCTGTATGGGGTGACCCACATTAATGACTTCTCCTTCAGGATCTAAAATTTCCCTGACGCAGCCAGTTCCTGCTCCAGAGCCATTAAGACTGATTCTCTCTCTCTCTCTCTCTCTCTCCCTCCATCGTGTGTGTGTGTGTGTGTGTGTGCGCGCGCGTGTGTGCGCGTGCGTGCGTGCGTGCGTGCGTGCGTGCGTGCGTGCGTGCGTGCGTGCGTGCGTGCGTGCGTGCAGCATGTCACTCTCTCTCTCACACTGCTTGACGTTTTCCCCCCTGGGACCACTGGTACTTCTTCATTCAAAATGGCCACCTGTGTTGGCTGGTGGCTTTTCACTGGTATTTCTGAATGAGTCGGCAGAACGTCATTGGCAGTTAGGTTGAACCAAAGCCCCGTGTTTCCCGTCTTAGGAGCACACACACACACACACACACACACACACACACACACACACACACACACACACACACGCACACGTACACACACACACACACACAGCCCCTGCCATAGTGCTGAACTCAGCAGCCAACAGACAGGGTCAGGTGGGGTGAATGCAACATGATCCTGCATACCCCCTTCATAGCCCACCCAATGCTCCCCTCACTGCATGCATGCCAGGCCAGGGCCACTCTCTGGATGGGTGCTACCCGAGACTTTCCCCAGCTTTCCTCATCTATTTTGCACGCACGCACGCACGCACGCACGCACGCACGCACGCACGCACGTTTGGATTTCAATACTTGTGAGGACACTACCTTTTAGGACGCCAGTTTTATAAAGGCTGATTTTTCCCTTTTCGGGCTATTTTTAAACCTAACCCAGAGCTTGCAGATCTGCTATTTTCGGTGCACAACTGCATAACACAACTATAAGTAGCCTGTAAATCAGGCTCTAACTCCATCCCTCGCCCCTGAAACCTAACCTCTAATTCTCTAACCCTAACCACCATCCTGATTTTTTGTGCGTCAACAAGGAAATCTCTGCATGGAGGAAAATAAACTTTTTTGAGTGGTGCCAACCGCCTACGTTAAGTGACTTGTGTGTGTGTGTGTGTGTGTGTGTGTGTGTGTGTGTGTGTGTGTGTGTGTGTGTGCGTGCGTGCGTGCGTGCGTGCATGCGTGCGTGCGTGCGTGCGTGCGTGCGTGCGTGCGTGTGTGTGTGTGTGTACCGTATGTATGTATGTTTGTCTCTCTCTTCACACTGACCACTATAACTATAACAATAGCACAGTACAGTACACACACACACACACACACACACACACACACAGCCTGTACTGATCAGTTCACACGGGTGTGATTTTTCTTTCTTTGCTTAAGAAGTCTAAAAGCTCCACTAGCAGTCCCAAAAGTGTTCCTTACACCCTAATTTGAAACTGGCCGAAGGGTGGCGCTAGAGGAAAAGCCATGGGTCAGTTCACCAATTAGATTATGAGATATCTTGAGATATATTGTGTGAAAAGTTTATAATTTGGCCTGAGGGAGGCACTTGACTAGCCGAAAGCTAGGTCACGGAGTCACTCAAATAGTTATGGGTAATCGTCCAGTGAGCATAAATGCAATTGGAAAGTTTTATGGCAGTCTGCCCGTTAATACATTTTTTAGATAACTTAAAGGCCTAAAGGTGGTGCTGGAATAAAGACCATTGGGTCACCAAAATCAGCATATAGGGGCCATGGTCTGGGAAGCATGAAGGTGCACAGGAAATTCCACAGAAATGCTCAAGATAACAACTCAATTGCGACCTAAGTGGTGAACGCAGGGACAGACCGACAGGCCGACCGCCATAGCCATCCTAGAAGACCCGCTGCTTGCAGGGCAAAGAAAATGTAAACATCTCTGCCATGCTTGCGAGGTTGATTTTATCTCACCGCCGTTCTCTTTTTTCCCTCTCCTCCAGATCTCTTCCTCCCCTGCTAGTTCAGTTGTTTTTGTGTTGTGTGTATACGCCCCCGCCAGACGAGCTTTGTGTAGTCCATTATCCTTTAACTTCTTGTTTACAGTGCTGACTGCCACTGCTTCGTGTCGTTGTGTCGCGTCTGGCTCGCTAGGCTATAGCGCACGCAGCAGCGAGCGGGACTCAAGTGAGCGATTACACAGGCCCGGGGGAGCTTCCATCCATCAGTGTCCATGGGTGGCATTGTGAACATGAGTCATTAATCTGTCACTTCAATCCAAGGAAGGGGCTTCTATTACCCATATTTTTATACCTTTGCGGCCACTCGCTAAACAGATTTCAGTAGAGGAAAAAAAGGCTGTTATTTACTGTGAGCGACACAGTCACACGACTTACATACTTTCTTGTTGCACAGTGGACAGAGGAGGAACAGCGAAGTCACTTTAGTTAACATTGTGTGCGTCACTCTGTGTCTGTCTCAAGTCTCAACAAGCCAAGTCTGCCTAGGACAGACATGGTCCTGTGGCAATACCCCCCCCCCCCCCTCCCTTACACACACACACACACACACACACACACACACACACACACACACACACACACACACACACACACACACACACACACACACACAGTCCTGGGGCAAAACGTCTCACCTGTAGCGTAGGTGGCATACAGGGACCCACTAATCTCCCTCAGCCCTCTATAGGTAACATAAATCCCAAATATAGAAGTAAAAAACCTGTAGGTGATGTTGTTGTAGTAGGTGGCCTCTCTGATGAGTGGTTTATTTTACGTTTTAAATGTTATAATAGAAAGTAATCATCATTTCGTAAATATTCCACCAATCTCTTGGTGAAATACTTTTCAAACTATTTTCAAGCATGTCCTGCTAATGTGAATTACAGTATATGTCATTCACACATGTACAGTATGGTTCATGAGAAGACTGTTGCTAAACAAAGATAAATACTAGGACTCATTGTCATCTTTTTTAATAGCTAAAAGTAGAGTTGTAATTCATCATAATTACAACTGAGGGATTACAGGGTTTTATGTTAACTTAACTTAAGTCTGGATGGAGGTTGGCTCATTTTGTTTCTTGTTTTTTGGCTCAGCATCAGAGTGATGTGGTAATCATCTTTAATGCAATCAGCGGTCTTACATCAGACTGGCCTAATTAGAGAATTTATGATGGCTTAAGGCCTTTTCGATGGGTTTTAAACTGCGCAACTGGCCCCTTGCTCTTCACCCAGGAAATATACTACAAACAGGATCACAGGGAGAATCTCCATGCTATTTGTTTCTTTCATTTTCTTTAAGAGAGCAGTTAATTTTCCTATAGTTGTTTCTTAATGAAACAACATGACAGGGACATGGCATGAATTACCATAGACAAGGGAGAGAAGATGCTGGGGAGCTTTGAACCTTGAGTTAGCAGAAGTAGGGCTACTGGTTGAGAATGGGGGATATAAAGGCCGATCTACAAGCTCACATCACATTGCTTTGCGTATAGTGTTGTGAGTGTATAGATCTGTTATTCTTCATTCTTCTTTTAAATTTCACCTGTAATAACAGGACTAGAAGATCTGCATTTCTTTAAATTTCTTTTAAATGTTTTTAAAACGGGACATGCCCAAAATAGGGACATGTTGTGAGCTTGTAGATCTGCATTTTTTGAAAGAAAAGTTAAACATTTTGAAAGGTTTTCGCCTATAATTACATTGATATATCGATGCCCGGGTGAAAGTGGGTAATTGTCTGCCCATATGGTTGTCACCTGCCAAGTGAGAATGCATGAGGGCTGGCAGGCGTGAACCCCATGGCAGACACTTTAGACTAGGTTCACTGGATATTAATGTAACTCTTCCGTGAAGAGACACCCGTAGTCATTTGAATGTCCTCCGCCGCTTATCCTCTCATTGCCTCACACCTGTCCGGCGCTCGAGTGTCGAGTGAAAGTGCAGGAGAGGAGGGAGGGAGGGAGGGAGGGAGGGAGACGAAGCCACAAGGGAGTATTGAGATGAGTCTCGACCGGGACAGTTCTGTCAGCAAGCGAGACTTCAGACTGCTACAGTCAGCTCAGCTGTGCGGCCCAGGAAAAACAGCAAATACAAAGCTCTGTGTGCATGCGTGTGTGTGTGAGAGAGACATGTGTCTGCCACCTGTTGTATGAACATGACCTCAGTTGCGCCCACGCTTTTAATGTGCATGCATTCTCGCTTACGTGAGTATGCGTGTCAGACTCTGTCTTGACCTATGGTGACCTCAGTCTTCTGGGGTTGATGCTAGATGCCCCCACCTCTCCCCTGACTACCGACGGTATAATTGGATACTCGCAGCAGCAGCTAGCTAGCAGAAAGGGATCTCTGACTTAGATAATGCTGCAGGCTTTGAAGCATAAACCTCCTGATGGTGCTGGTGATATAACATCTATGGATCATATGAGTGCATGGTATTAATAGGCTGCTAAACGTTTAGCCTCGCTGAATGTCCCACGATGCCTGTCACAACCTCCGTTGACCTGGCGCACACACACTGCATACCTGAGTGCACACCACACGTACGCGCTCACATGCACGCGCGCACACACACATACACACACACACGCGCGCGCACACACACACACACACACACACACACACACACACACACACACACACACACACACACACACACACACACACACACACACACACACACACACACACACACACACACACACACACACACACAGAGAGACACACTGTGCAGTACACTCTACTTGAACTTGAACTTTGACAATTGAGTTCAGATCACATCTGTGGAACTATAGCACACTGTGGAACTATAGCACACTGTGGAACTATAGAACACTGCCACAGCCCAACAACACCATGGAACTATAGCACACTGTGGAACTACTGTATAGCACACTGTGGAACTATAGCACACTGTGGAACTATAGCACACTGTGGAACTATAGCACACTGTGGAACTATAGCACACTGTGGAACTATAGCACACTGCCACAGCCAGCCAAACAACACCATGGAACTATAGCACACTGCCACAGCCAGCCAAACAACACCATGGAACTATAGCACACTGTGGAACTATAGCACACTGTGGAACTATAGCACACTGTGGAACTATAGCACACTGTGGAACTATAGCACACTGCCACAGCCAGCCAAACAACACCATGGAACTATAGCACACTGCCACAGCCAGCCAAACAACACCATGGAACTATAGCACACTGTGGAACTATAGCACACTGTGGAACTATAGCACACTGTGGAACTATAGCACACTGTGGAACTATAGCACACTGTGGAACTATAGCACACTGCCACAGCCAGCCAAACAACACCATGGAACTATAGCACACTGCCACAGCCAGCCAAACAACACCATGGAACTATAGCACACTGTGGAACTATAGCACACTGTGGAACTATAGCACACTGTGGAACTATAGCACACTGTGGAACTATAGCACACTGCCACAGCCAGCCAAACAACACCATGGAACTATAGCACACTGCCACAGACAGCCAAACAACACCATGGAACTATAGCACACTGCCACAGCCAGCCAAACAACACCATGGAACTATAGCACACTGTGGAACTATAGCACACTGTGGAACTATAGCACACTGTGGAACTATAGCACACTGCCACAGCCAGCCAAACAACACCATGGAACTATAGCACACTGCCACAGACAGCCAAACAACACCATGGTTTTATTCGTAGTTCACCGGTATGCTCCAGGGCTCTATCCTTGGTCTCCTGCTTTTTCCCTCTACACCAAATCTCTTCGCCGACATGTTTTTGTTGCATGTTCGCCTGTTATGTCATTGCTCAGAATAGTGACGCTAGGGTTCATGTGGTTCCAATGTTCGAAATTGTTTTGCTATTTCAATTTGTGCTGGTATGGTTTTTGAGAGCCTTTAGACTTTAAGACTGCCAGAGATTTCTTTTAGCAATTCTGACATTTGTCTCGGACAATTCCCCAAATACCCTCTGAAATTCTGTGTGCAATCAATGCCCCTACTTCCCCAAATTGACATATTCAAAACATAAAGTGCTTACCCTAAAGCCACGGATTTTAACCTTACCCAGCAAAATAAATGTTTTAATCCCGTCGGTGCCATGCAGGAGTTCCCTGTATTCCTCAATGGTTGTAGTGGAAACAAGGAACTACATTGACATTCAGCCACAGACAGGATTAAAACACCTATTTATTGAACATATTACAGAACACAATTACATTTGGGGTCATTTATATTTATATAAACTTTATATTTTGAATTTGTATATTTATGGAGAAGTTCGGTCATTATTAAACACAGAATTGCAGTGGCTGTTTGGGGAAGTGTCCAAGACTGTGTCAGAGTTACCGGTACACACATTGATCAAATGTAATCTGTTACAGTCTTGGTCCAAGGCTATAGGTTTTTTATATAAGCATATTCAACATAATATTTTGCTGTCGTGTGCATTCGGAAGAAGCCACTTCTAGGCTAAATTGCTCCAAAATGGTTGACTATACATTAAGACACAATGACATCCCTAGATTCTTTCAAATATACAAACCTGCAAAAACATAATGAAATATCTTTTTCACAGTGTATAACCCAGTACGAACATAGATAGCACGAACATAGAATACACTTTGTAACTTCTTATTGTATGTGATCCTATATTACTACATCTATGCATTTGATGTATGATGTATTACCTCGTGTCTTATTGTAAATCGCGAACCTAAAATCTGTGGCATGGAGTTACAGTAGCTATACTGTACAAGACACACACGACACACACACACACACACACACACACACACACACACACACACACACACACACACACACACACACACACACACACACACACACACACACACACACACACACACACACGTGTCCACCACTACATAGTCTCTACATGAAGGACCCCCTTGAAAGCGAGATGATGCATCTCAAGGGGTTCATCCTTTTAATAAAAGTAATACTGTATACTATACATGTATATGCCTTTCCTATTCCATTCTATTATTTCTTAGTTCTATTATTTTTCCATCCAGTAGATGACATGCACATCATGAGTATTGATCAGTAGGCTAGGCTATGTTTTTTTTACTTTGACCTGTCTTTAGTCATTACCTGGCATTAGAACATGCATTAAACAATCTTCCAGTAGATTGATACTAACTGTATCCTCCACCACCAGGGCCGTTGCTCCAGGGAGAACTGCAAGTACCTCCATCCTCCTGCGCACCTAAAGACGCAACTGGAGATCAATGGCAGGAACAACCTCATCCAGCAGAAGAACATGGCCATGCTGGCACAACAGATGCAGCTGGCCAACGCCATGATGCCCGGCACACAGCTACCGCCTATGGTGAGGGGACACACACGTATGAACATACCACAGCTACAGCAATACATGGTGAGATCAAGCACGTGGGACACAGGGACACACACACACACACACGCACGCACTCACACATTATCATGTGCGCTGACATTTGTGTTGTTGCCGGCTGCTCATTGTGCAGCTTCACAATTAGATGTGATTAGCAAAAAGCGCTAGCTTACCGCTGTCTGGGCTCTATTTTATGCATCTTAATTACCAGGTCTTACGACTTAATGTACGACCCGGAGGCGTTTCATTGGCCACTCAAAATAGCGAAACAGCATTGGCCACGCCTCCAGTTCTTAAGTAAAAGGGATAGTTCACTATGGAGACACAAAGGAGACTCTTTGTGTCTCCACAGGGAACCACTGCTGGTCATCAAATTATTGTCTTAACAATGCGACAAAAACTAAAAAATATCCATGAATTCCAGACTCCATGGGGTGAGTAATTGTCTAATTGATAGAAAAAAAAATCATTTTGGGGGTGAACTGTCCCGTTAAGGCATAAAAGCTGGTACTTAAGACACGGAAAATAGGGCCCTCTGTGTGTTCTCTCCACGGCACTTTCAGTCTGTAACACATACGCGTTTTACCCAACACCGCTTCACTCCTGCCTCACCATCACCTCCCTCCCTAGCCCATGTTCTCCATGAGCCCGGGACTGACTTCCGCCAGCGCAGCAGCCGCAGCATCCGCAGCCTTTAACCCCTACCTGGGGCCAGTGTCGCCAGGCCTGATGGCGCAGGAGATCCATCAACACGCCCCTGTCCTCATGTCCTCCAGCCCCAACATGAACCAGGTCCCAAACGCAGCTGCCGCAGCCGCGCAGAAGCTGCTGAGGACAGACAGACTAGAGGTAACAACAGATGGAATGCACCGACACACGGGCACATAGAGGCCATGTGGTCAAAATGAACAGAGCGCCCTTTTGAAGTCTATATAAAAGTTAGTTAGTGTGGTGAATTTGTGAGGATGTATCAAAAACAAATAGAAATCAACAATCCACATGAGGGCGAGGGAGGCTCTAATTGACTCATGAAGCCTGAGTGTTGACTTACAAGTGGCCCTTGTAAGTTGCTCTGGATAAGCGTGTGCAAATGCCTAATTGTGATTGTAATTGTAGCAAATTTTGTAAACTATAACAGCGCTGTCGGTGTTGTCTTCTGAATCATATTGTTTGATTGGGTTGTTCTTACATGTGGTCTAAGAACTGTGTAAACAATCATATCAATACTAGCACAAACACCACTGTTATCTCCCTCTGCGTTATGGTTTTCATTGTCATCATGTCAGGAAAACAAAGCAGCCTACACATTCTAGAATAGATCCTCTGTCACTCAGACTTGCATTTCCACTAGGTTTTCCTTTGACTGTATGGCCTGCACTGCATATATAATACATAGCATACATGCCACAGATGCACATAACACTGACGAAGCAGATATGCAGCGTGGGAAGCAAGCAAAACATGTGCACGTGGTGCCTTTCTGAGGTAGAGGTTAGCTCAGAGCTAGTCAGTGCTAATGTGAAAGAAAGTGCTGCCCTCTGGTGTCCTACAAACGGCACAAAAGGAAAAAGTAACAGCCGCACGCTGCCTCTTCTCATCTTCTCATGGCCTGTCCCATCTGCCCCGCTCCTCCCCCCCAAGGTGTGTCGCGAGTACCAGAGGGGTAACTGCTCCCGGGGCGAGAACGACTGTCGCTTTGCCCACCCGTCTGACAGCACCATGATCGACACCAACGACAACACAGTCACCGTGTGCATGGACTACATCAAAGGCCGCTGCTCCCGGGAGAAGTGCAAGTACTTCCACCCCCCGGCCCACCTGCAGGCCAAGATCAAGGCCGCCCAGCACCAGGTGAACCAGGCCACGGCCGCGGCAGCCATGGTGAGCAGCCTGGAGAGCATCTTTTAGAGAGACAACGTTCACTGCACTCACAGTCAGTCAGACGCATGCACACAACACACTAGTGAGTCAGTCAGACACATGCACACAACACACTAGTGAGCCGTCTTGGATCAAGTCAGTCTCACTGGCAGACATGGCAAAATTATATATACATATGAGAATTAACATAATATAATTTATATATACCTGTATATCATACAGTGTGTGCGTGTGCGCATGTGTGTGTGTGTGTGTGTGTGTGTGTGCTAGTAAAAACTGATTAGGCTAGATCACTTGTCAAGGATTCCCATAGACACTAATCTGATATCCAAATCTGTGGTAGCCTACTATAGTTTTGGGATTATGTGTTCCATTTAAGAACCTAATTCAATATGTTTGAACCCAGGTACAAATGGGGCCTTGATTTGAAGAAGCTTACTATATCAGTGTCTATGGATGACATCTGCTTGGAGTGGGAAGCACAGAAAGAGCATGTTCATACTGTCCTTCTTTTAAAGGCATTGCCTTCTTACAGTAAAACCAATAAGAAAGGTAGGCCTTTAAAAGGTGCTAGTAAGTGTGCTTTTTTGGCTGAGTGAAGCACTTTTGTAAAGTTGATTATAGTTTATACCTTTTGATAAAATACGCTGTCTGCTTTTTATAGCGGACCAATCGCAATAAATTGTGTCTGTTGCCTCGATTGCTGGCCCGGCCCACAGGTCTCCAAGCTGCCTGAAAATGAGCTTCATCCAGACAGAGCTCCTGCACGAGGGCTTGATCTTAACCCATAGCGCTGTTGGCCGTGGACTATGTCAGGTCTTTCATTCTCAGCAGAAAAAGCACGCTAGGTCCAGGCGCTGCAGGCGGACAGTGTGAACAGGCCCTAAGGAAAGAGGCCAGAAGCCACAGAGCGCACAGTAAAATGCATGTCAAAAAGAATAACCTGTATGGGTTAAATGAAACCCTCAGGACCGTACGTGCCACGTGGGGTGATATGAAAGGACCTGTAAGGGTTAAATGAAACCCTCAGGACCGTCCGTGCCACGTGGGGTGATATGAAAGGACCTGTAAGGGTTAAATTAAACCCGTACGTGCCACGTGGGGTGATATGAAAGCGAACCAGACAGCGATTATGTACACACACCAGTCATCAATGTCACAAAATGAGGAAATGTATGGAGTCGTTTGTTTCCTGGTCTGGTTTCATGACAGGGTCACTGTCTTGTTCCTCGTTCACCTCACCCCACGAGCCAACAAGCCAATTGAAGCTGTTGGACGACAAAGAGCTACTGTCGGCCTGGTCCGGTGGTCTGTCTTAAGCCTAATTTATACTCTATACACTATGACGGCGTTGCTTGCCAAAAAGAACGGATCTACAATCTAACAACCCGGCGCACCACGGCGGGTTGTTAGATCTGTTCTTTTTAGCTAGTGATACCGTCACCCTTGCACGACCGAGTGTAACTTAAGCTTTATCTAGACTGTGACACACCATTCTCCCTGTACTTCCTCTCCTTGACTCTACTTCCTGTTGACGTTAATAAATCGAGTCATTGTGCTGCAGAAAGTATGTCACAAAAAGAGCCCACGCAGTCACAGCACCTGAAATCACTAGCACTACAGTTACCATTGTTTAATACATATAATTGTTTTCTTTGTATACCTAATGTATATACTGTATACAGTACATATATATATAGCAAAGCAGAGAGCTTGGGGTGAATCATTGTAATGTGACACTGACTATGATGTGCACAGTGAAAGAGAAACGTCTGAATTGTACAATGTATCTATTAATCTTCTGTCCAGTATGCTTGGCGAAACCCACGTAAAGTAACGATTGAAGAATTTTTGCCATATTGCTGTATATTCATTCATCTTTATATAATAACAGTTAACGTATTGTAGACTTGACAGTAATATCTCATGTGACTGTTCAGCAGTAGTGCTACAGTAGTATTCACACACTGTGCATGCCCTAGTCTTGTTATCCCCTTGTATATTGCATTCCAATGATTTGTTTCTTTTATTTTTGTTTTTTCTCACCTATACCCAAACTGCACTGCTGCCCCCATGATGCACCTCTGCTTGCTGGTTTATGTTAATGCGCTTGAACCCCCATTGGCCCATTGCCATCATGTGCTCGCTGCCTGCTAATTAAGACTCAGTCGGCTGTCAAATCACTGAAGCGACCCCTCGACGCAACCTTTGACCTGGTACTATGACCTTTCACCTTTTAGCTTGGCATGTGGCTTTGTCGTAGTGCAGTGTTTTAACAAAGATACTTAGCTATTTTTGTCGTCCTTGTGTTAGTGCAATGTTTGTTGTTGTTTTTTTCCCTCCTGTTGCTCTGTCATTATTGCCGGTGATAAACTGATGGTGGCTTTTTCCTTTTCTTTTGGGCCAGCAAGAGTGCATCCCCCGTGCATCGAAACTCACCTCAAACACAAATTCAGATTCAGTCGTTTGTGACAGGAGCCACAATCAATTTATCACCCGTAGCTTATCTAACAACAGCCAGTGAGGGTTAGGGAAGTAAATCTATTTCAAATGGTGGCATGGCTTTAGTCCTATGTCCAAAGTCAATGTTTAGTGTAGTGGGGCAGCTCAACCAGTTGCATGTATGTTCCTATCCTAGTGCATGCCTGATGGGTAAAGGGGCGGGGCTAAGGGTTACAACAGTCAGATGATTAGAGTTCAAATGATAGTTCACTCCGTCATCAAACCTTGTCATGAATATTCAGACCTCAAGAATGGTCTCATTCCAAGACAAGAATGCATACAATATGTACCATATTATCGCACACATCTCCAGGTGTAATGGTGCCTAGCTTTGTGAATGTCGGACTCCTCAAAATATTAATAATAATTCAACAGCTCATTTCACACCCTTGCCATGAGACCTTTTTCGACATCTGTCACCGGAGTGAACCATCACTTAAACGTGGCTTACATAGTTTATCATGGAGCTAGCAGTGCAGCCTCCTTCTCTCTGTGCTTCTCTCTGTTCCACCTCTTGTTAGCAGCCTTGCTGTTTTATACTAGTTAACGCTTGCCTCTGTTGCACTTAGTCAGCCCTAGCACAATGTACAATGTAATCATCTCAGTGAAGCTTCTTGATAAGTATGGATGTGATATATGTACAGTATGCTTGTTAGCGAGTAGCGACAGTAGGCACCATGCTCCTGCTTGTGTAGTATTTGTGTTAGACTGCTGCTTGCTTGCTGATGATGATGACGATGATGATGTTATTGTACAAACAGGATGTTGTGATGTTGTCTCTTCGGTGTCCTCTAACTTAACTACTTCTTCTTCTTTTTTTTTTCTTTCCCCCACATTTTGTTTTGCCTCCCTCCTACACGCTGTCTCATCTCCTCCACGCACCTGCCTCTCTGTCTTCTCTCTGTCATCTCTCTCTGTCTCTCTCTCTCTCCCTCTCTCGCCTCGTCGCTCTGGGCTGACTGGGCAGGGTATCCCCCATAGTGTCATGGCTCCCATGCCAAAGCGGCAAGCCCTGGAGAAGGCTAACGGTGCCTCAGCAATGTTTAACACTGGCATGCTCCAGTACCAACAGGCCCTGGCCAACATGCAGTTCCAGCAGCAGGCTGCTTTCCTCCCATCAGGTATGGCTACCCAATGCTAACCCAATGATAAGGCTCACCCAACCAACAGGCCGTGATTACAGCCAGTGCAGGGAATAGTGGGTACTGGGTAGATACAGTATATACGCTCAGAATGGTACAAATTCAAAGTGCCAGCCAGAGTTGTCCAGGTTAAGGACACTTTATGAAAGCTTCAACATAACTTGCTGAGCTTTGTAAGCCCCTTGCATGGCCGCCATGTTCAGAGTGGGTTTTGGGGCGTCTGTTTGTAGTTTACAATACTAGAGAAAGTCACTCCTCCTAACATGGATGCATAGAACGGGTGGGGAATATGTGGGTCTTTGGAAGACGGATGTGATATCAGTTTTGATGCAACTTAACTTAATGACATATGGTCGCTGGGGGCTTTCAGCTTTGGTGGGATGAATCGGGTTTGGAGGGGTTGGTGAATCGTATCCATTGCATCGGTTTGGCTACAAACAAACATGCTGTGTTTAGCTTCCTGTACAGAGCTGCTGATTTCTTCTCACTTCTGTCTAGAGTGTGTATATAATGTTTAATACTTAGTCGTAATGATGACCACTATTACACATTGATATGCATTACACTTCAGACAAAAGTATCACGTGACTCTGTCTCCTGATTGCCTTATGAGTTCATCACTTCACCTGTCCAATCACTGATGACTGATGAGCTGTGTTGTGCTGCTGTCCAAAAAATATTAACCTTTTTTTTCCCCCCACACCTTATCTCTCCCCTCACTCTAACGAACTTTGTGATGGGCTGTTTTGATTTCTCTTCCCTTTCCAATCCACTTCCTGTTGCACTGCATGATCGGCAGGCTCAATATTGTGCATGACACCTTCAGGCGGCATTGGTAGGTTCCAGCTTTCCTTCTTCAGTTACCTTTAAGCTCTTTGGCCTGTGACTCGCACATCATCAAAATCGAAATGCCAAAAAGAGTGGTGGCTTGTTCTTGCCAACTGCAGAATCCTACATGTCACGTACTTAATTAAGTTTTGGTCATCCTCGCTCAATCACTTATTTTTAAAGTGGGTTTTGGTGATTTGAGAGTCACTGTGTCAGTAGGTAGGCTTATGTAGGATATGATGTGAGAAGTTATGCGCAAGAACATGTCCGCTAAAGCCTGATTTGTACTATACTATACACTATATGTGTGTTGTGCGCTGGAAATAGCCAATCTACAAGCTTGTAACTTGTAGATCGGCTATTTGGGGCGCGTGCCAATAAGTATAAATTAAGCATAAGAAGATGCAAACAATAGCAGAATGTTATTTTTTTTAATTATTATTATTATTTTTACATAAAAGTCTCATATGTCTTTAATGCACATTAAATTGACTTTTGTCATTTTTGTTACTTTTCCATGTACACCTGTATTGCTTGACCACCCCAGTGGCTCTGGCTATTCTCAACTCTTTTGTATGACAACCCCTGCTTTGGCTGGTTTAACCTATTGAAACGTCTTTGAAAACACCCAAGCGAGATCAGTAATAACTTGTGCCCTTATATCTCCTCTGCCTGCCTTGCCAACCTCATCTTCAAGACTCAATTATGGGGGATTATCTTAAAGCTGTAATCTGGAACTTATTTTAATGGATAAATTTGTATTTTAACCAATCTGTATTTTAGTACTACAGTACCTATGACTAGTACATCTGCTGTGGTTGGAGGAGGTGATCTCCTTCCATTGAGAAATGTAGCCCCTGGTGTTAGATAGGACACCTACTGGTCGACAAGTAGTACTACCTGAAGCTCATAAAGTGTAATGTCTCGATTGGCCAAGCAAGCTGCGAATGCCTCTTTCCAGAGTGGTATAAATTTGGTCTCATGTGGAAGACACAGGTTTTTATCCCGACTAGGACATACAAGTTACGGATTGCAGCTTTAATGCCACAGCATGTTTTAAATCAACTGCTTTCTTGGTGTTTAGTTACAAACTATAAGGTCCCTTTATTCTTTATACCGTAGTCAGTGGTTTATTCTACGCAGTTACTGTGACTACTGTAGTACCATAAACACACTGGCATGTGATTTTTGTGAAGTCATATTTTGTCATTGTTGGCAGAGGAAAGGAAGGGAGATAGTTAAACTGAGACTCCATTTTACGCCCTTTGTTTTTTTCCCCCCTCCTCCCCACTTTGCCTGGTACCTGTCCTACATGTGGCTACACACTGTTTGCCTGGTACCTGTCCTACATGTGGCTACACACTGTTTGCCTGGTACCTGTCCTACATGTGGCTACACACTGCGCCTCTTTGGATTTTTTGCTTACATGATTTTCCCTCCCCCAAAAAAAGTTCCCATGATGCACGGTGGTACTCCTGTGTCTGCAGCCTCCGCATCTGCCACAAGCCCCTTCGCAACTGCCTCCGCCAATCAGGTTTGCACTTCTGCCGACTATCTCTGTCTCTCTCTCTCCCTTTCTATGTCTCTCTCTGTCCCTCTCTTCTACAGCCCCTCTATTTCTCTCACTCTTATCTTTCTCTCTGTGTGTCTCCCTCTCTCTCTCTCTCTCTCTCTCTCCCTCTCTCTCTCTCTCTCTCTATATCTCTCTCTCCCTCTCTCTCTCTCTCTCTCTCTCTCTCTCTCTCTCACATGGTCAATCTGGGATGCTTCCGTCTGAGAGAAGGGGTGGGCTGGGTACTCCCTCCGTCTTGTTGGCCTTCACTTTTGTACACAGTAAAATCCTCATGGTTAATTTAACTCCAAGGGTCTACACAGCGTTAATTTGGTTACATTTGTACACTCTTGGAGTTAGACTAACACTGTGGATCTGACAGTGCATCACTGTTCAACGTCATGTATACACATACTACAAGATGCTACAAAATCACATATACAAGCTGTAAAATCATACATTCTTTTGAAACTATTTAGGCAATATTTAGCTTGACAAGTTGAATGACGTGTCTGACTGTGTAGAAAAGCATACTGTATTCAATCTAATATGTTTTCCCTCATCTAAACCAACTTTTGTCCTTTCCCATTTTGAGGACTCTTCCTTATCACAGTTGACCAACGAATACATGCATTTGGTATGTATGAGGTAGATTCTTCCATTTTGTTTTAGAGCCATTTGCACAGTTTGTGCTGTTTGTGCAGCATTGCAACTATCTGTGCCATTTGGTGCTTGGCTCTTGTTTTGTCCCTGCTGCTGCTTACGGTGGTACAATGCGAGCCATAGCTTTACCCCATTCCTATGTAGTTCAGAAAATAACTCATCGTTCCTGTAATCTCGCTCTAAATTGCCATCAGTTGGAAGAAGCTTGCCCCATTTGGACTGCAATTCTGTTTGTTATTGCAAAGCAGCGTTTTGAATAAGTGCTTGCTTGTGGAGTTTAAGTGGATAACATGACCAATGAGTCTAGATGAAATACTGTTCAGGGTTTGTTTTTAGTTTATGTTTTTTTTTTTTTTAAGTCCAGGGTTTTGAAATGTAAAGAGTGGTGCAGGTCAACAAACTGGAGGATGTGGATTTGCATGGGGAGCCACCCTACTTACAATTTTCCCCTCACCCTCATCACCCCACCCTCACCCGCACCCCATCACCCCACCCCTCTACCCCGCTCTCCTGGCCAGAAGTCAATGTGGTGCCTGATTAGCGCTTGAATGCACTGTGGCAACTTGTATTGAAATTTGCTTCTCTGTAATTTTGAACCTTTTCAGCAATGAACTCATCACAATGTCAGAAGATGTGCTTTAAAATGTCTTAATTCATATTAGATATTTTGACTGGCGGACATCCAAGTGATTTATTTTTTTCTTCTTGTTGTGTGGGAATATTTCATTTGATTTCTGTTCTGTCTCCACCCGCAGATTCCAATAATATCTGCAGACCATCTGAATAGTCACAAGTACTTGACTCAAATGTAGTTCCTCTCAAGAACAGTGAGTTTCTATTTCAATCCCTACCCTCTCTCTCTCACTCATTTCATGACAAAGTTTCTCCATTTTGAGTGAATCAGATTATATTAGTTTGAGACATGCTTGCTTGAGAGTCAGGTTGCCTAATATTGTTATGATATGCCATTTGCTTGAACGTGTGTGCATGTAATGTAGGTTGTATATAGACATCTGCATTGTATCTGCTAAAACGTTTTTTTTTTTTTTTTATTATTATTTAATGAAACACCTGGCTTCTTTCTTGTCTTGCAGATCAAATGAATGTGTGCTGGCACCGTCCAAGCCAAAAGAGTTCAGCCTTTATGTACATAACGATCAGAATGTCAAGCAATGGGACAGGAGAGACTGCCATCTCTTAGCCGGTCCACACTGATGGTCTCGTCATGCATGTAAACATCTAGGGTGCAACACATGGTGTGGTGCCATTCACCCACATATCAACGTCAAAAGAAGAGCCAACCTCACCAACCTCTTGATTGTCAAAGTCAGCGTCCAGCTAAGCGAACAGGACATCTGGGTGCCAGGATTTGTCTCTCTTGCCCTCTGTGGGGACATCCATTCACACCATTACACCTTTGTGACTAAATCATAGCACTCAAATTATTCTAATTAATTACTATTACTGCACAGTGCACACAGAGAAGGTTAAAGACCATGGTTACATCTGGAGTATAACATACAGTGCTGGTACGTCTGTAGACCAAGAAAGGTTTTTGCTTTACATTTTAATTTTTTCTATTTTTTATTTTTTATTTTAATCGAAAGCCATATTTCATGGTTTACAAGAGAAATGCAAACATGCACCTTGAATTTGAATCAAAATCTAAAAGGCACAATATATTTTAAAAAGGACTTTTATTCGGCAACATGATTTACTGTGTACAGTATTGTGTTTTTATGGCTACTAGTGAAACTAGATGTTGAAATGAGGGTCTTGGACGTATGAATGTTCTGGGTAAACCAACGTACAATACCTATGTACCTTGAAAGCACAGCCGGGCTAGCTTTTCTCACCTTGTCATATGCCATGGAGGCCATACAGCTAAAACCAGAGTGTTATCTCAACAGTGTTAATCTGTTTACCGAAGGTATGTGTTTTGTATGGCTATTTTTTTTTATCCTTTTTTTTCCTTCCTTTTCACAAATTTCTGATTTAGTTTTTTTTTTTTTTTTACATTGTGCCATTTGTTTTAGTCATTAGTTGTAAGAAATGATTTCCTTTCCACAATTTTAGCATTATGTTTCTTTTTTGTTTTTCTTTTTAAAAAAAGAAAATGAAAATGGAGGTGCCTTCTGGGTTAGTTTTTTTTTTCTTCCTATCCTTTTATATTTTTTGTTTTGTTTTGTTTCTTTTTACATAGACTAAGTGTTGTATTTATCTTTTGAGATAGTCCATCGACTCTAAAGCCTGGTGAAGTTATGGGTGGTGTAGCTTCAGTTTCCTTGTCCCCCTCCGTGTTCAAAGAAGGGGGACTCTAAAACTGTCTGTAAAAGAAGCACTGGTGAAAAAAACATCAATAAGACCCAAAGGTCTACTAACTAGGTCATTTAAACCGCATGTGCACTTGAATGAAATATTTTGTTTCTTGTCACCCTGCTCAAAATTCACCTCATATATTATACAGTATGAGTGTGTGTGTGTGTGTGTGTGTGTGTGTGTGTGTGTGTGTGTGTGTGTGTGTGTGTGTGTGTGTGTGTGTGTGTGTGTGTGTGTGTGTGTGTGTGTGTGTGTGTGTGTGTGTGTGTGTGGATATTATATATATATATATATATATATATATATATATATAAACCCTTTAGTGGAAATACAACACGTATTTGAGTTGTACTTTCACAACAAAGATTACTTTTCTCATTCACTTTTCGATGGAAAACCAAAGCACAGATTTGTTGTTTTTTTTGTAATTCACGAAGGGTTACTGAAGCTTGTCCTAAGAGGGTTGAAACGTTATGGGGGAAACCCGTTTTATCATTCAGTCGACTCTCAGTTAAATATTCACTTCCCTTCCCCTTTTCCATTTTGGCAGAGGTGCGTAATAATGTGTCTTTACTGATTGTAATGTACCTAACAAAGCCTTAGATTATAACTATGGGTCCCACCCTAATCAAATGTACCTTCAATCACCATGCAGGTAAAGAACACCAATGATCTTTTATAGTTCTTAAAACATACCGCTTACAAACATTGTTTTCTTTCTCTTCCTCTCTTCTCTGTCTATGTAAAAGTAACAATTACTCTCTTAAATTTCATTGAACTTATGTGTTATGTACTACTTAAGAATTTGAATCTATTTGAGGTATGTAGTTGTAGATTTTATTTTATTTTTTGCCTTACTATATATTACTTGACAACATTGATATAGCTGTTGTAGATTTTGAGGTAGTATGACATTCATAACTTCTTTTTTGTTTTGTTTTTCAAACCATATAAATGATAATGTATTGAGTCAGTTTTCAATATTCACTTCGTTCATATAGCTGGATGTCTCTTTTTTTTGTTAATGTTACATTATCAATTAAGTTTGTTGATCAAAGACTTTTTGATACAAGGAATGAGATCAGTAGAATTGCTGCAACTGCAGTGGCTGCAGTTACTGTCGTTAAAAGAAAACAACTAATATTTTAACCAACTTAAATTCTCCTTGTAACATGTCAAGATCATGTTTGAAAATATATTGTATTGAAATATAGATTGTCCATGTTTTAGAGTAAAAATTATTTTCTACTGTATCCATTTCAAAAAAAGAAAAAGATATGTATTATTGTTTTAATATTTCTTAAGTTTGCCCTGAATGTCAGGCCAAAATGAACAGTGAGATTGACGTGTCTTTGGATGTTTGGAGGGTAGTGAGATTAGGTGTATGAAAGCAAAGACTTTGCCAGGTCGGTGAAGTCAGTAATGCTGCAGATGATGAGTTCTAACCTAAGGGACGAAGGTTGACTTTTTGCACTTCTGTATATAGTCAAATGAACAGAGAAAAAAAAAACATGTATCATATTGAGATATTATTTTGAATAAAAAAAGATCTATAATTATAAGGAATTTTGTTAGATTAATTTAAATTCTTAAATTAGAAGACCAGCTAA
The DNA here is from genome assembly GCF_951216825.1 of Electrona antarctica. NCBI lineage: Eukaryota > Metazoa > Chordata > Actinopteri > Myctophiformes > Myctophidae > Electrona > Electrona antarctica. The sequence continues at coordinate 34,049,161 of NC_136800.1, forward strand.
AAAATGCTTGCAAAGAAGGGCACTAGTTTCTTGGCCAATGCATTCAGATAAAGCTATGCGCTTTTTGGCTTATTTTGTCAGTGGTTAGTATTGCCAGGGAATGTTGTAGGGGAGTAGATATCCCCGTGTCATGCTCACTCCCACCCCACTTGTAGGATGACATATCAAATGCTGTCCATATATCAGTTGATGGACTTGGTCATGCAGTATTGCTGCTCCCATGAAACTATCTGAAATCGTATTTATATTACAGTTTGATTTGACTGCATGTAAAATAACAAAAAAAAGTAAACAAAAGAAACTACATAGATACCTAAGGAAAGTTAATGCATTCAGACTACAAAATACACAATAACATATATTTTTTTTCAAATGACATACAGTAGATAACATCCACAACAGGGAGAACTAATACTTTGAAAAACAAGTCATCTTACTCTTGTGTGATATTTTCCAAGCAGCCATGATATTTAAAGAATAATTAAATATTAGCACCCATCCACCCCAGATATGTTTCTCTCATCATAGCCGTATAATTACAGTCTATGTTGATTCACAGGACATTGTTCTTGCTACCGTAGCTGTGCACTCAGCAGGTGAAGGTTCACCACACCAAATAATACCACACTGGCAAATTAGTCTTCAAAGTGAATGTAACCATCTCCAAGTTCGAGGTCGCTGTACAGTTGCTATGGAACCAAAGCACCATTTTCTCCAAAACCAAGCAGGCTGCTGAGCCGCTTGGATAATATGTTCAGTCCCTTGACTTGAACCAAGGTTTTTCCTTCCCTGCTGGGGGCACATATACGCTTTGACTGCTTTTTACTTGTAAGTGCAACCACCATTTACATATTTGCTAATAGTTGCCACACAATAATGTAATATTCTGTCTTCAAATTGTTGCACATTTTATTGTTGCCATAATGACTCTTGCTGTATGGATAAAAAAAATCTGAATAAAACAAAAATGTATTTGCTCATGCAAACCACCTGTGGTCACAGTTTGTGTGTAACCCTATAGGTCATAAGGTATACATGCTAGTAGTTTTCCTATAATTAAAAAAGGTTACACATGTTTTGGGGTACTTTTACATTGTTCTGCGTTAAGTATTTCCATTTCAGGTAACTTTATAACCCTTCTTATAGTAAATTCCAAACCATTGCAGTACATTAAGTTTAATTCCTGTGTTCCTGTGTGTGCCAGCATGAAGTTAACGGAGCACTTCACCCATTTTCAACATTATCTTCATATCTTCATATAATTAGTCCTCATAATATGGCAATATTTCTAATCTGTGTGGCATTGATGGGCTGTGGACAGTTCAGAAAGCCTGCCTAGTGCCTCCCAATGACAATGACATAATCATGGGGATTCCAAGCAAATGGAAACTGCAGCCTTTCTATTCCTGCAAAGTTATCATGCTGAAATAGAAGCCATTGTTCTCTTGCATTAAAAAATATATTATATTGAAAAAAATGTATTTCAATCTGTTTTACATCTTTGAAATGACCTTAACCTGCCTACTGATGATGTCACAAAGCTCCTGCGAACGAGTGAGGACCATAGACTGTAGGACCTATTAAAGACAGGTTGAAAATGTTATGTTTTAAAGTATTTTATAGAATTTTCACAATTTTACTATATTAACAATAAGTCATAAGTCAAGGCATGAGCTGTTAGATAGGCTACTGCTAGCATTAACTAAAGTGGAACATAGTTACCTTCAGCTGTGTAATTCAATGGCCGATTGAGCAGAATGCGAAAACGAAAATAAAAGCCTGGGTAGTGGGTATACCAGGCTAGGTTTACAATTATGCCCCCACTAAGCCCACTTCAACCTTTATTTTGTATCTGCTTTCAAAGTGGTTCGTCTTTTATTTGGCTTTTTCCTTAATTCTCCCATGACAGGCGGCCCTGTGACCTGTCACTCACTGTAGCATAGCAAAAGCAGCTTAATGTAACTGTGCTTTGGATGCATGCACCCGCATAACCAATTAAAAGGAGGGCATAGCCGAATGTGAGTAATTAACTTTTTGTAACTAAATTAGCAAATTAGCATTGGAGAGGAAAACAAGAGGGGAATCCGAATCCGAGACCGAGAGCATATAGTGACCGCAAGAGCGCTTCTCGCTATAGTTACAAAACTAAAAAACAACAATTTAGCTATGGTCTCCCTGCTGTTTCACAACCACAAACATTGCTATTTCACAGGTAGTGGAGACCTAGGTATATATAATTGCTTATTGCTGTGAAGTTGTGCTGAAAGGAAAGCACAAAATAGGCCTATTGTGTGTGTAAAATGGCTAGCTGCTGGAGCTTATGAAGTCACAGTCAAAGCCTACTATATAAAAATAATCACACACGTGTGAAGTGAGGGGTGCTCTTATCATCATATCATAGATCATAATTTGCGTCCTCACTTATGTGACGTCTTCAATGTTTAAACACTCAAAACTGGGTATAGGAGGGGCTAGTGCCCCTCAAATTATTATTATTATTTATGTATTTATTTTTAAAAAGTGTGATGTTCTTTAAATGCAATGCTTAACTGTGCTTTGTCAACAATGCTGATTGCTATTGCCTATATTGATTGATTGAATTGAATATTATGAATACTTGAACAGTTTTCATAGAGGTCAAGTAATAATGCTAAAACAGAAAAAGCCATGATGGCTTCTTTCCAAGACATACTTTGTAAAGACATACAATACTATATACAAGCTACCGTCAATACAGTAGCAGTAAAAGTAAAGTAAAAGAGCAGTAAACGTATATTTACAGAGAAACAGTGAGGGGTCATTTCTTTTGACAAGCTAGAAGACTTGTCTAAGTCCAGTTGCAAATTGCAGACATGCAGACAGGTGTTCATTGTCTCCACCAGGCCGAAGGCATGGGGAGAGAGTATGTTTTGCACTCCGTCCGTCCGTCCGTCCGTGTGTGTGTGTGTGTGTGTGTGTGTGTCCGTCCGTGTGTCTGTCCGTTTGTGGACAGCTAATCTCCGGCACCGTTGGCTTGATCGCAGCCATACTCTGCACACACACTCCCTGAATGCTACAGCTGAACCTCTGCTCCAAGGTTTTCACATTGGCCTCTTATAGCACCACCAGGAGGTCGCTTTGTGCAAAACAATTTTTTGGACAGTACACCTACAGATTTTGTCCAAACATCACGCAAATTGGTACACAGTCTCTCTAGAGCCATTCAACGAAACTGGTCTTTCAGATTTTTCAGACTCCATCCTGATTGGCTAATATTGGCTTCCAAAGTTCGCAGGATTGCTCAGTTTCAAACAAAATGCCGCAAATCATGAACACATCGTGTGATTTCCGTGAAATTGAGCACGCACATTCCCACTAGGCCCAGGAAGAAATACCATGTGAACATTTTCAACTCAGCCTCATGGTGGCGCTATAACTGGCCGATTAGTGTTTTTACCTCTAACTGCATGGATCTGTGTAAAACTTTGTATGCACTCTCCCTAGAGGCCAAGGAAAAACCTTTGCCTGGAATTTTTCACATCTGCTCTTTATAGCGCCACCAGGAGGCCGACATATGTAAAACACATTTTCTAATGTTACTCCTTTTATCCAAATTTCAGGAAAATCGGTACACATGCTCTCCATAGTCATGTGATCAAGACGGGTTTGTTTGATTTCTCATAATCCATCCTGATTGGCTACGATTGGCTTCAGGAGTAGCCCGCTTTGTACCCATTTTGTACAAATCGCTCCTCAACACAGCGTCCGATTGCGGTGAAACAGTGCATGCATACCGGTATTCCCACTAGTTTATTGAGCATTTGAGCCACGGGACCACCATTTGATGAGATTTAGCCTCTCAGACCCAAAACTAAAGCATATTTTGTTGCATAAGTTGCACAATTCCATACTGAATCACTGTGTTGGTACCATAGGAGAGATAACAGACTTCTACTACCTCTATAGACCAGTGGTTCCCAAACCTTTTCATGTCAAGGACCCCCAAATTGACACTAATTAGCCCGCGGACCCCCATTTGAAGAGATATGCCAAGGACCCCCATAAGAGAAGATTTTTACGGCTCTAGCAGTGATTCTCAACCATATTAATTTCAAGGATCCCCAGTTTGACATGCATATTAGTCTACAGACCCACATTTAATGGTGTTTCTATCTCTGGGACCCCACATTTATATTGTAAAATCTATGTTAATTTAACTCTGAGGGTGTACAAATGGAACCAAATGGACCCGTTGGGAACCACTGCTATAGACTTCTTGTGAATTAGTCTAAGTAATAGATGTTTAACAATAATGTAACTCTTGAGAGAATTAAATGTTTCATGCTACAATCTCAATGCACTATTTCACTAGAGTGTAAAGACGCTGTGTTCAGATTACCACACCTGAAACCCACTTTTAATATATTGTCTACCATACAACAGTAATACAACAACGTCTTTTGTGTGATATAGCAATGCAATTTTAATTGTCATATCAATATGTATAGCACCCAGACAGCTCTGTAATTACACCCTTTACACGTACAAAAAATAATAGCAAATTATAACATAACAGCTCTTCCTCTTTTTGTCTAACCCCCTCCTGTTTTCTACTTTATTGGAATAGCCAGCATTTAAAACAATCTGTTTCCCTCCCTTCTATTTGGGAGACATTTTGATTTAATGCAGTGTTTCCCCAACAGTAAAACAGTAAACAAATCAACACACAGTTTAAGTGTACACTTGAGTTATGACCCAAATTGACACTAAACACATGTTTTAAAGAGTGACATCCTGTTTGAAGTAAAATGAGGCTGAAAACCTGAGCTTTCCCTGTGGCATTAAAGCAACACTATTGTATGTAGTTTGGGGTGTCAGTGGCCACTTTGGACACAAATTACATGGCAGCCAACTTCAGTACCCAAGAGTTTCTGCAAGCATGTCCGGCAAGGACGTGCCATCCTCCAGTCTTTGCTTTGACTGGCAATTAAACTCTGTCTCTCCTATACAAAGTAATACAGTCAAGACCCTAGCAGACCCCCCCCCCCCCCCCCCCACACACATACAAACATAGTGCTGCTATAAATAGATCTATTTATTACAATTAGGAAGGTGGTGCATTTCATTATTAGTGCTTCAGATTTGATCAAAAATATCACACAAGTGATCTTTATAGTCATGTAATCACGCCGGATCTGTCATGTAATGTATGCCAGCCATTTTTTGAAAACACTGTACACAGCATGCATTCATCTTTATAACATTACTAAGCATTATGAATATACTGTTACGTCACAAACAATCATATCCTGGTGGAGACCTGTGTCCCGAGGGGCACTTTTTCTAGTTTTGGATGGTTTTGAAGGGGGGTAGGGACTGGGGAGTCACACTTTATGATGTCTGGTGGTAGGGCATTCCACATAATTTGGTGGCATAATCATAAAATGCATTCATCACCAGGTTTGTGCCGAATCTGGGGATACATTGTAAAATGATGGGGCAGCCCATGACTGCCCAGCCCTTCTGGCATTGTATTTGCCGGAATTGCCAGACTGTACAATCCGGGCCTGCCAAACAGGCAGGCAGTCGCAACTCCTTGCAACAAAACAGTTTTAACCCTTAGACTCCCGTTGACGGTTTTGACGGATTTAATCAATAAATCCAGACCTCCCGTTGATGGATTTGACGGGCTGTCAATCGGGAGCCTAATCGGGACCTTAATGTAGCAAAACTTAGCATTTTTTGGCTAATTTGGCTATTGGCCGATGTAATGTTCCTAAAACCGGCCGAAATCCGCGCGTGCATGGTCGATCACGTACGGGCATGATCGCGCATGCATCGCTGCGTAAAATGCGATGTTTTGGGCTTGATTAGAGCTTAATTTGACTTAGTTATGAAAAAGACGATGATAGCTTAGCATTCCGGACATCTGATGTTGTTGCACAGTAGCAAAGCTACTACCGGATATTTTGATCCAAACCGGATGTGGTCATCGTTCACTCGCTCCTTTTGGTCAGAATCGGCACAATTTTTCTTTTGGCATTAAAATTATGAATTAAAAATATGAATATATGTCACAAAAGGGCTGCTATTGGGGGTGGCACCTTAAGGTCAACTGTTACCCCACCAATGCAACTCCTTGCACTAGTTGCAAGTATAGTTGCATGTTGCAAGGAGTCGCATGGAGAATCATTGGTGTGGAGTCTTTCAAATTCTGGATAGGACTACTCTATTGGTTCTCAACAAATTGGTTGTGGAACCATTCTAAGGTAGCCTTTGCCATCATATATAAATCACTTCCTGTTTTATCACTTCTTGTTTTAAGATCTGTTTATTCAAAATAAAACCACAGTTCCAGTTAACAGTTGAGTTAATCTGGGCCACATCTTCGGTAGTACACTCAGAGCCTCTCCTCTCCTCAACAGTTATAGGCATCATCTGTCATAGGCATCATCTGTCTTGCTATTTTTGGTCATTGTCTTTAGAATTCACTAATACGCATAGTTGTTACTTGTTAGTGCAAAATGTAAAGGATTTACATTTGTTATATTTTAACTGAATTATTTTTTGCTTTGCATTGCAACTGAGGTTTGAACTAAGTACCTGTATTCAATGAACTGTCACTTTGTTTTTCAAGTTAATGGAAACTCAACTCAAAACAAAAGAACATGTCTCTTGTGGTTACTGGAATATCCTACATGTTTGGGCTAATGAAAGAGAGGATCAATTAGTTCATGTTTAGATTTTTTGTGTATTTAAGGGGCGCTTAAACAGCTCTTGTCCCCACACGTCTCAAGATTTGCCATTGACAATGAAAGGGGAATTCAGGTCAAATGTCCGCTAAATCTTGTCCCCACACGTCTCAATATTTGCCATTGAAAATGAACGGAGAAATTATGTCAGAATTCCGCTAAATATGACGTAAATTAAACATAAAAACATTAAACGCCATTGACATTGAAGGGGAAACTTACGTCTTATGTAAACGAGCAAATCGGCTAACCAATCACATGTTGGCCGGAGCGCTTGGCCAAATCACCTTATGTACCTTATGTAGCAATGTCAAATGTTCGCTAACATAAATTGATATATGATGACAATATGATAAGAGCACCCCTCATTTCACACGGGTGTGATTTTTTTTATACCGTATATATTTTTATACCATGACACATGAATAGACAAAGGAGACATTGTAGGTTAAGCAGCAAAAAAAACAAAAAGGTAATTTGTTGTTGCTTTTTCAAACTAGTAACCAATGAAAAACCACTTGGGCTATACCCTGAGGATATGGAACCAGTTTATCCAGATTCTGATGTGATGACAAATGTTAGTGGCATCTGTGGCCCTGATAGCTCAAAACCTATAATGCTATAATGCTGTTTCCTTGTGTAGTTAAAATGTTTTACTGAACGTTAAGGGAAATTTCAGAAGAAACTCTGCAACTGTAAGCAAATATGGATATGCTCAACAAAACACTGTCCAGACATGTCAGACTTGTCATCTGATTGCTGATTCAAGTTCTACAGTGGAGTTCCTATAGCCCGAATGGACTGTCTCTTTGTGATTGGCTAGTTGGTTGTCAGGCAACCACTGAGGCGAGGAGACGACATGGCCTCATTCTCCAATATACTTAGTTAGGTAGTTTTGTCTCAAAGTTATTCTTAAGAAAAGTAGGAGATTCATGGCATCTTAACCAGCAGACTTAACGGTTTGTACTGTGTTCTTATAATGATGAATCCCATATTTCTCTAACTTGAAAGGGTGTGTCAGTTGATCCCAATTAGCATAGGTAGATACTGCCTCACCAATCCTAATTAGCATCCCAATTAGTATCGGTAGATACTACCTCACCAATCCTAATTAGCATCCCAATTAGTATCGGTAGTCGCCCCACCAATGCTCCGAAAACGGCATGGCTGCAGGGCGGTGTGCAAACTCAAAGCTGCACTGTGCACATACTATTGCACACAGACGCCATGCAGTTTAGAGAATGAAGTCAAGAATGCCTAAACTAATGTCTGAAGAGGGTGAAACACCATACTACAAGAAAACATCAATATTTCTGCCAAGGTTCTTCTGCAGGAAGTGAGAAGCAAATCATTTCATTTCATATTAGCCATTGGGGCTAATATGAAACTAATTATTTCATTTCATATTAGCCATTGGGGCTAATATGAAACTAATTATTTCATTTCATATTAGCCATGGGGGCTAATATGAAATATGGACCCTTAGTTGGCCCTCAGGGGCCCTTTGGGCCCCACAGTACTGGGCGCTATGAGGGGGGAAGGGGGGCAAAGAATACTGGCCCCGGGGTCCTCGTGGGGGTTAATCCGTCTTTAAGCAACTTTGTTTCAGCCGCCGTCACAGATCAGGTGCTGCTATGACAACTGAATTTCCCTTGGGATACATGAGTCTATGTGTCTGTCTGTCCTTCTATATCTATATCCAGTATATTATGTCTGTTGTTTGGGGGGGGGGGGGGTCGGTAAACTGGTCTGGTATTTATATAAACTCAAAATATTGATTCTACTGTAGACCACTAGACCATGTCAGTGGAATTTAATTGCGTTGCTAGGGAACAGCTGTAGTGTACTTGTCCAAGTGTATTGCTCTTTGCTGTCAGCTACTGATATTCATACTGCGACAGGAAATAAACGTGGGCCCAGTAGGCAGCAGTTCACTTCACACTGTTTATGTTTTGTTTTTTTGGGGTGTTTTTTTTAAGTGTGAAAAATGTCTAGTCGTGTCACAACCAACTGACGAATCACAGCGCGGCCGCCCCTCTAGCCTATGGGACGTTAGACTGTTTTTCTCTGGGTGACGGTGCCTTTAAGTAAACGGAACTGAGAATGTGGGCAGGAAACGCCAAAGCAAGAAACAAGAAGTGGTCACGCTTTCCGACACCGTTGCACAATACAGCATATAAAATAATGTGCGTCTTTTTACGTTGCTAATGTCAAGGAACGCGGATTCTTGTCAGAATCGCGATCGTGGGGCTCCGCAGACCACCGTCGAAAGCTGAGGCTGAACCGAGGCGGCCGTGGCTTGTCGCCTTCCCGTCCTGCCTGCTTTGAAAACATCGGGGCGGCCAGCGGGTGGGATCGCGAGGAGGATCCGTGCAAAGGAGGCGCCTGCCTGCTTGATGCTCAACAACAGCCATGAGGGAGTATAAAGTAGTTGTTTTGGGTTCGGGCGGAGTCGGAAAATCGGCATTGACTGTCCAGTTCGTGACCGGATCGTTCATTGAGAAATACGACCCCACGATAGAGGACTTCTACAGGAAGGAAATCGAGGTGGACTCGTCTCCGTCGGTTCTGGAGATCCTGGACACGGCGGGGACCGAGCAGTTCGCCTCCATGCGAGACCTGTACATCAAGAACGGCCAGGGTTTTATCCTGGTCTACAGTCTGGTCAACCAGCAGAGCTTCCAGGACATCAAGCCCATGAGGGACCAGATCATCCGCGTGAAGAGATACGAGCGAGTGCCCATGATCCTGGTCGGAAACAAGGTCGACTTGGAAGGCGAGAGAGAGGTCTCTGCCGTGGAAGGGAAGGCGCTGGCCCAGGAGTGGAATTGCCCCTTTATCGAAACTTCTGCCAAAAATAAAGGATCGGTCGACGAACTGTTCGCAGAAATTGTCAGACAGATGAACTATACGTCTGTTCCCAGTGGCGGCGGCCAGTGTTGTTCATGTGTTGTGCTCTAAAAGCAACAGTGTGCGCGGCTGAATGAAAGCATAATTTCTTTAACCCGTTTCCATAACCTGTTGATAACTCATCATGTCATTGGTGTCTTTGTGGGCAACGTTGGCTTTTGCGAGTAATGCCCATCTTTCCCCACATCATGGTTGTCTTATTGCACACAGAAATGGACTCCAACAACAATCGATTATGTAAATAGCCTGGAAAGTGTTTACATGACAAAGTACTTGAATGTTTCAGATTTTTTTTTAAATAGCTTTGTATATGACACTTCTCTGGAAATGTGCCTCAATGGGAATGTCTTATTGTAAAACCTAAGAGAGACACGTATTTTCTTGTGATGTTTTTGTTTATTGTAGAGTTTGTACTGTTACACTTCTTCGGGGTGGGTCCATCTGTGTTAGAGGTGGGATTTTGCCAACTCCTTTGGCTGAACAGGGATTGGTCACTTTTGAGGGATCATCTGTTTAGGCTAAAATGGAAAGGACCCCCAAACACCTGAGAAAAAGTATCTTTCATTACATCGTATATCTTCAGTTTATCAGCCACCACTCGAGCCTTGGATTGTTCACTGGAACCCCGTATGGTTGCTCAACAAGTTGTTTTAATGAGGAACTGAAATCCAAGAGGCTTATTACTGTAGGTCCACCTAAAGATACGGTGTGTTTCAAAGCCATGGACTGTGGTGGAGTTGCACCTTTACATTTACGCCCCATCTCTGTTTTGGTGGAAATTGATTTATTAAGAAAACTTGCACTTAGCTGACGGCGTTCCTCCTCAGTATGCACAAACAAGGACCTTAGTGCATTGCTGTCGCTGCATGGGGAACGACGGGGCCCCATGTCAAGTGCCTTCCTAAGAAAACTCCTGTGACTGTGCCAACTGACGAGCCCTATTTCTTCTGCAGTGCGTGATGATGGCAATCAGAACTTTTCTTGGCAGTTTTCACTAAACAATCTATTTTCACTTATAGTCAAAACGTGAAAGAGCCTCTTAATTTTTTTACCCTCTTGCAGTTAGGAAGTTGTGCTTGTAGTCTTACGATTTCATGTACAAATCAGGCCTTCTCTTTTCTAGTGGTACTGTCCGGTCCACCAAGAACAGTGGACTATATCTCAAACCAGTTAGCATTTTGTTCAGTGAATGGCAAGCCATGTCGTCTGTATTTCTTTCTTTTTTTTAATGTGACATTTTGACTCCAACTGTAAGTTTGTTCATTGACAAAACCCTCAATCATGCACCTGTCTGGTTTAAAATACTTTTAATACAAAGGCATTTTATGTAAACACTGTGTGTGTTTGGTTTTAATGCGTATTAGGTGACTACATGTAAGAAATAACACTGTTATTGAATATCAGTGTTTTATATCCAAATGTCACATTGTAATAAACACCACACTAAACACTGAGTTAAAAAAATAATATATATATACAACTTGGAGGCCATTGACTGTCTATAATGATTGTAGCGCCAGACCATGCCACTTGAGTGTTATTACTAGGTCAAATGATTTGGCCAAGCAAGTAGAAAGTGCTTTCAGTGCAGTTGTTTGGGTAGCGGGCAGGGTTTCCAGTAAGTGTGTTTTGGACGGTGACAGTTGCTTCCCCTCTTCCCGCCACATGTTTTCAAGGCGGTGGAAAGCAGGACAGAGAGGGCTTTCTGTGACTGCAGCCCAGCTCAATCAGCCAAACACAGACGGCTGTTTGTAAGCTGTTCCTCAGCCTGGCCAATGGGCTGCTATCTGAAGTGTCCCCAAACCACACAGAGTCATGGTCAGGTTACCAAATCCAACCCATCTGAACGGTTACTCTGAAATCAAGAGCGGTTACCCTTTATAGAGGGTATGCGCATGCTTAAAGTGAATGGCACATCGAGTGGCAAAGTGAGTTTAACATTGTTAAATGTTGTTTAATGCAATCAGACAGGACTTTTCTTTTTGGATGTATGGGCTGTCAAGGCCAGAAAGTAGTTTTTTGCCACTCAGTAGGCATTCCTGCATAATTTCCGGGTTTGATGATGATGTCACACACATACTCTCTATACTATTAGAATGGAGTAAGTTCTTATCTGGCCCTTCAAAGAGAGGCAGTGAGTGGTGTGATAGTTTTTGGAACTATTTCAGTGTTTTAAAAACACATTTAACTACTGACTCAGACAACCTCAATGATCAGGGTCAATGTTGGGATTTGTTTAATACCACTGTTTAAACAAATGCATTGTGCACCAAAATAAGAACTTATATTCTATTTCAATTATAACTATTGTTTTTCCTCCCCTCATACCTAGTGTTCTTTGATAGGCCTGTAATGGCTCATGCAAAGTGTTACTGGTTAATAAATAAATAACGTCTTTGCCCTTGCAAGTGGAGAGAGATTGTTGTGATGCACTTTACGGTTAGCTATACTATAGCTGCTATAGTCCCAGTGCACCCACATCCTGCAGCTAATGTCTTGTAGAAAGAGTAGGCACATCAGTGGGCCTCATTTTTTGTCGGTACAGTTGGAGGCCATCGATATTGTCCTTTTCTTTTTGCTGAGGTTTGCGTGATCTGCGCAAAAGGACAGTTAACCCATTTTGGGCGGGAACCCCTTTTGGTGTTTTAAACTATGTTATAATTTAGCTATTGAAAAATAGCAGATCCACCGAGTGGCGCGCTATGAGCTTGTAGGTCTGCTATTTTTGAAAAATCGTGAAAATATTTATTTCAGAAAACTGGAGGATTTAGAAGGATTTTTTAAAAATTTGAGGTCAGGCCTAAATGGGTCAAATGATAAGGGACAATATCAGTGGCACCCAACTGTATATTTCCTATGATTAATCAGTTTTGATTATTCTCAACTCAAAACAAGATATTACCTAACAAGTTGAGCACTGTGACCTAGGTTTAATCCACAAATCTCTCAACAACCCCCTGTGTTATTACAGGTTGAGAGCTTTTACATAAACACATAATGATAATGTATGTTTTAATTGTTAGATGGGGCAATGTGGTTCATGTAGACTAAAGATACATGTAGGTCTATAGAGCAACTTAAAAGGGCCAATGTGCTAGTTCTCAGTGTTACTGTTCAAATTAAGCACCATTGTCTCTGGCAGAAATCACTTCAGCATAGTGAAGATATAGTAAGTGACGCGTAGTGAACCAGGTACCATGGAGTTGAAGGTGATGCAACACAAGCTAAGTGTGTGCATTCCTTCAGTGGTGCAAGAATTGTCAACAAAGGTTAAGGAGTAAGAGGAATATTGTACACATTCATCTTCGTCCCCCGACAAGAATGTCCCACCGGGCCAAGAATCTAACATGGCTTCCATGCCTGGAGGGCCTCCCTCATGTGATCTGGCATGTGCATTCAGCATGGCAGTGAAGCCCGTCGTAATGCTCACACATTCCCTCTAATGCGTCACGACATGCTCTATATATCCACCAAGCCAACCTACACAAACCATATAGACTACATTACATCAAAATGTGCATCTCCATTTTTAGACAGGGAATCTCAACTGCAGCGCATGGTTTGTGTCAGAAGCAGGATAGGAGCATTGTTGACCATTCACTTTCACCAGTGCAAAGTATCAGTATCATCATGCTGAGATGAATCATGGCATCTCAGAGGAGTCACAAGGTTATAATACTGGCATTGGGGAGTTATTGAGCAGCAAAATGCTATCACACATGCCATTCTGATCTCTAAATCCTCTGAAGTAATCAAGAGACATTCTTCCTATGAGTTTGGACTGACCTGGAGATTGATTATTTCCTGGAGGTCTCAAGAGTTCACAACTTTTAATCCATTTCCGAGTTGATCAGATTTGGTGTTTAAGTAGTTCAAAACCAAAGAAACGGCATTGGAATCACTGTGATCATAGAATTACCTCCGAAAACATGTCAATAGAAAGTTTGATTCACTCAGATAGGGATTAAATGTTTGGAACTCTGTCTCTTGGGCCAAGTAGGGATGACTACCAATAAATTAATAATGTTTTAGTGAGAGACAGACAAAGATTCATATTCATTTTCAATATTAAAGTTCACAAGATTGAAATATGATCGGTAACTGTAAAATATATTGATGAAAGATGGCAAATGAACAATGGATTTGGTACTATGTTATGTAGTAGCAAAACCCTGCTGCTTCCCTATCCTGAACTCTCTGACCTGTAGCAGCAGTACAATACTGTACCTATCCTGAACTCTCTGACCTGTAGCAGCAGTACAATACTGTACGTATACAAATCAGCTGACCCAAGACATTGTCATCTATTATCTCTAACCCCTTTAACCCCCTGTCATTACATTATTGGTCCATGTTTATGTTCCGATAACCCATAACAATTGTTTAAAAAAAATCAGTTTACCAAGCCTCTGTACTTGACCACTTTTACGCTGGCATCCCTATTTTGAGCATGTATATTTTTGAAAAAGTTTTGACTTTGTTTTTTTTCCAGAAATAGCAGATCTACCAGCTTGCAGTCGCAGTGCGACGCGTTGAGCTTGAATATCGGCTACATTTCTGGAAAATATTTGAACATTCTCAGTATTTGATTTTTTTTTTAAATATGGCGTAAAGTGGTGTTAACAACAGCTCGTTAACATGATGTTTTTCTATCGTTTTGTAGGAAAGGAAGGGTGGAAGAGAGGGATACTTCCTGTCTTGCTTGTAAGTTCTGCTCAGGTCTGTGAAGTGTTGCACCACACACACACTGTTCCTCTTATACATAGAGACATAGCTAGATAATAGATGGTTTTACATGGTCATGGTCAGGGAAGTGGCCTGACAGGAAGCCATGACATAGCCATAATGCATATGCAGCATATCATCACTGTATGGTCAGAAACCTATCTCCATAATATGTCCATATGTCATTTGTTTAAATAAATAAATAATATTTTATTATACTTATAATAACAACAGTGTTGTGCAAAAGTAAACAGTTGTGGACATACAGTACATGGTTTCTGCTCAACAGTAACGATAACTCTTTGTATGTGTCGTCCAAACTCGAAGATCACACTATTTTAGAGATCAGTTATTTAAAAGTAGTGTTGTAGAGGAAAACGTGGATATGGGGGGGGGGGGGATGAATAAGTTTCATCTGTGTGTCTGTGGTGCATGCGATGACTCGCTGTGTAATTTAATTTGAGCCGAGGAGCCAGCGGGATCATGTGACAGTAACTTCGTTGTCACGGCCAGTTATCCGCAAGCTGTGTAGACAGACAGCCTTAGAATGAACTGGTTGCAGTTGAAGGAATCATCCCATCTCTTCCCACAGATGATAAGTGAATGAAGATACTTGAACAATCTAAACATTACTAAACCATATGAAAATGGATCAATTCACGGCTATATATCCCGTCGATTATTTTCTTAGTGATAATTCAATCGATTACTTTTTCGATTAATGAAATAATGGAGAAGCGCAGTTTTGGGGATATAGACACAAACAAATTAAAATCGATTCGTCTGATGAACCACTTAATCACTGTTTTATACTTGTTTTCTAATAAAAAAATATAAAAATTTCCATTTCCATATTTTTGAACATAGATTATTAATCCATGTTTAATAATTTGATTACATTGATTATTTTGAATAATTGTTGCACTCCTTGATCAATTATTTTATCAATCACATTTGAGCACAAACAAGCACACCACACACAACTCTGATCGCAAGAATAAGTTCACGCGGCCACCGTTTGCGTTATGAGGACATTTGGACTCATATCTGTTTATGTCCTCTATGTATCCAAGGAAAGATCACTGTTTTGCAACGATAGCTGCTTTGTAAATGCAGAGAAAAGAGGATGTGTTCTTTATAGAGGGGGGGCCTTGTTGTTACTTTACAATGTGCTAATTCTTTGAGGACATAATGGTCTGTCCAAAGTAAGCACACACTGGCACTGTTGCCAATTTCCCCAGTCTACCCCCACTGACCCGCTAGGCTTTTCATAATGAACATATGGAAAGTCAAGCCAGTCTGCCTGCTCACTCATCACTGTGACCTTTAAGGAGGAATTAGCCAATGAATAGTTGAAATCGCCACTGTAGCCTGGTATTTCAGAGCAGAGAGGAAGGACTGGAATCAGCCTGTAACTCACAGAAACGTGAGACTGACTGTTATTTAAGGCCAGCATTCATGTGAGATCTTATTTGCATTTTATCTGCTATTACCGTCTATGAAATATCAATGCGTCTAGAGTGAAATGTTTTAGGAGTCTGTATTTAACATATACATAGACCCATAGAGGAATATACTTGTACAGTAGTGTGACTGATACTGTATTATAATCACTGATATGACCCATGGTCTGCTTATGAAAATACAGTAGGCCTACAATTCTATTTTCTATATCCTTGAGAAGAAGACAAAGTTGTATTTTATGCAAGAAGCTTTTAATTCTATAGAAGCAAATCAACAACAATATTACAATACCTTCCTCTTAACTGCAAATGCTGTATGTTTTATTGTCCCGAGGACTAATGGTTGTAATACTCTCGGAATCATATAATAACATTCTTTTCATTCTGTCTCTTCTTATTTGGCTCTGGCTTGAGACAAATTCCCTGGTCCCTTTACAGAGGGAACAGCAAATGGCCAATGAAGGTACTGTGGTCATTACTGTTGTCAAATATCCAAGTATTTGCCCTGAGTCTCATATATACTTGGTCTCCTATGTCGAGCTGCAGAGTCATGCCATTGGTGGCTGTCTCAGGGCGGTTTCCAGCCGCATGGTTGAACACAGTAACAATCTGTACTCCATTCTTCATCAGTCGCAGGCCCATCGGACGTGAAGAGATATTGTGGCCTGAAAAACTAAAGTAGTAAATCCCTCTTACCGGAGTCGTGAAAATACCTGTGGGAGATGGACACGGTATACGACAAACGTAAATGTGACATAAATATACATTTTAGACCATTAACAATGTCTTTTTGGTTTTCCATATAATTTCAATGTAATACATGCAAATCTACCTGTTTGAGGGTTGTAAGCCCCGCTGTTTGCGTATACATCTTTGTAGGTTAATGTGATGTCTGTGTTGTAAGGTCCAATGTTGCCACCGGCGCCGCCAATTGATGCTCCAAAAGCCACCCGCCTCCCTTTAGTGAAATAAATGAAAATCAAATGTAGTAATATGTATTGCTAAGTACTTTTTACACCTATCTAGATTCTGTCATCTGCATGATGTCACCCATCCTAATTAGCAGGAGAAATGTTCAATACATCAGATCTTTTCTTCCCCTTGCTTGCTCCCCCCCCCCCCATCATTCTTATCCCTTTCTCTTTTATGGAAGTAACAAAAACCATGGAACTTGCACAAAATCAAATTTCACTATAATAGTCTAACAGCCAATAGTCCGACAGCCAATAGTCAGACAACCAATAGTCAGACAACCAATAGTCTGATGCCCCAACAGCACCACTCAGTTCAGACGGGTCTGATTTTAAACTCAAGATCCTCTTCAAGCACCCATACAGTTCAATCAACCCTTACACAAGATACAATTAAGTCAAGATTATTAAATGTAGTTTTCACATTAATTTGCTGATTTCTACCTCGGATCTCTGCCTTCAGTTGCTCCACCTGTCCTTCACTGTCTCTCAGTCGGGCCTCCAGCTCTCTCAGGATGGCAAAGAGTTCAGAGTTGCAGCTTTGCAGAGTGCTCGCTGCGTAGCCTGACTCAACTGCTTGCTCCTCTTCAGCTATTTCATTCTCCAAAACCTGCTCTCCTTGCCTGTCCGTCATTTGTTTGACCTCTTCAGACTTTTCACTGACCTGCTCTGTGTACTGAACCTGGGCCACACACATGTGGCAGGAGGCTAAAACCAGTAGAGCCACTGGGATCTTCATCTTTCATTTGCTTCTGTTTCGTATTGAGTTTCTAACCACTGTGCATCATATATACGATTGCAACAAGGAAGTGAACCCAAAAATACGTCATAAAGTTAGTTAACAATTGGTAATAAGTGTTGAAGTAGGCTAATCATGTTTTCAGAGCTTTCATACTGATATACGGGTATGGCAGGGAAATATTTGAGCAGTGTAATAGCGTCTACGTCTATGCCAAAGTGCTGGCACCAAAAGATAAGCTGATTTGGAGCCTAGGATTGGGCTCTCCTGGGACACACAAGAGATAATTATTTTGGTCATAAACCACACAGGAAGTTAACAGGGATTCAGGCATTTTCTGCTCAGCTTTGTTAGAAACATGTTTAATTAAATACAATGTGCTCCAGGATAACCTTTGATACAGTGTTTCCACACAGACTAGCGTACTGTATGTGGTCATGGGGTGTTAACCAAGGTCTTCAGTGTGATGACATATTGTGGTTGCCAGTTGCCTCTGGTTCCGTATTGTTCAGTCAGTCAAGTGAGAAGGAGTGAGGGAGAACATAAGAGAAGCAGTCATTTTGTAATGACTGCTACCAGCCAGCCACACAGAAGGAATATTGTCTGCAGAATATGTTTCTGTAAATGTAATCGGACCTTAATCTCATGCTTTACAGTGTATGTAGAGGTCACCATTGTTGTTTGCAATGTTGTTGTTGTTATTGTTGTTATTATCCTACCTGAGGTATGAGATTATAGATACACTAGCACCAACCTCAGAAATATCGGGGCAAAGATTTATGATTTCAAACTTCAGTTGTTGTACTTTGTTCCACATTTGAATAAAACAAAACCCGTTATCTGACTATCACTCTTTGGACTTTGATAAGTACGATATTACCGCTTTGATAATAACAGTTTATAATCGCCCCAAGATAACGGCTTACGAGAAACAGCAGACGAATGACTGAAAGAGAAAAGCAATAAGGAGGTAAAGCAGAACAAATTGTGTCCGTGGTGGTTGTTTCAGCAGTGCATGTGAAGACATTGCTGTTTTTGAAAGACAAGGCACAGTGTGATGTGAGCGAGATTGACAATAGTGTATGTATGTACGTAAGCGTATGTACATCATCAAGGTTCTGATTCTTGCGCAACGGTGCTGGGGGTGAGTGAGACTGCAGCGCAGAGTGTGGATGAGTCACCGTGGTCTTAGGTAGAACGGGGCAGAAAAAAGGCCTCACATCCTGCGACTGAAATAGACCGAGTGGGAGGACACTGGAGAGAGACACAGCGAGCTCTCAGCTCCCCCACATGCATTCAATGCCTCATCTTGTTCAGTTTAAGTGAAATTGAACGTGTGTGTGTGTGTGTGTGTGTGTGTGTGTGTGTGTGTGTGTGTGTGTGTGTGTGTGTGTGTGTGTGTGTGTGTGTGTGTGTGTGTGTGTGTGTGTGTGTGTGTGTGTGTGTGTGTGTGTGTGTGCGTGTGCGTGTGCGCATTTTTGCACCCTATATTCTGTACATTGTGCATGTAAATAGCTATGAGTAGGTGTAGCCACGTCAAAGCATCTGAGAAGAGTAAATGCTTGCACATGTAGTCTGAGTAGGCTGTGGGCATTATGAAGATGCCCACCCCCCAAGAAAGAAAGAAAGAAAGAAAGAAATGAAAATATAATTGATATGATTTGATTGTGATAGTGTGATAGTGCCCAGTATTCTTCAGACACTATTAAATGACTAACCTTAATTTTCAATGCAAATATAAAAATGAAGAAAGGATAAGATCATAGACTTATATAGCATTTGAAACAGACTTATAGCATGTCATGTAGACAGCACAATAAGTGCATTGTATGTAGTCATAGCACTTCATAGTATATATGTACAGCATAGTATAGCATATATGTGTAGTTTATATGTATAGTGTCATTATATAGATATGTTCTAGTTATAGTTTATATGTATAGTGTCATTATATAGATATGTTCTAGTCACGTTCTTAGCTTACGCATGTTTCGCGATAAATGCATTTTTACATATGTGATGTATTCCCATGCTTTTTGTTCTTGCCTATTGTAAGTCGCTCTGGATTAAGAGCGTCTGCTAAATGCCTAAATTGTAAATTGTAAATTGTAAACCTACATTGATCCCTGGAGGGAAGTTCAGGCATCATAGCCACAACAAGTGAGAATGAAACACAGAGAGGTAGGCCTACAGGTAAAAGTCAAGAACCAAATCAATATGAATGAAAATAACATTGTTAAACTTACATTGAGTTTAGATTCTGGCACTAAACATCTGCAGTACTTAGTTTAGACTAGTCATTGGTTAGACCAGTCCATTATAGTCCTACAACCTCTCAAACCCTCACCCTAACCTCCCACGGGGCAGCACACCTATAAACCTAACCTTAACCCTCTCCCAACCCTTAACGCACCCCTCACAAACCTTAATCCGGTCGTTTTAACGCACCCCTCACAAACCTTAATCCGGTCGTTTTAACGCACCCCTCACAAACCTTAATCCGGTCGTTTTAACGCACCCCTCACCAACCTTAATCCGGTCGTTTTAACGTACCCCTCACCAACCTTAATCCGGTCGTTTCAACGCATCCCTCACCAACCTTAATCCGGTCGTTTTAACGTACCCCTCACCAACCTTAATCCGGTTGTTTTAACGCACCCCTCACCAACCTTAATCCGGTCGTTTTAACGCACCCCTCACCAACCTTAATCTGGTCGTCTTAACGCACCCCTCACCAACCTTATGTCTAACCAATGCTATGTCTAATCAAAGGATGCCTCCCGCATGGGGTGGGCTTCTGAATGAGTTCACATATAGTCTATTAATAAATATGAAATATCAGATGTGAATGATTATACTAAATATCACCAGAATATTATTGAATATTCAGTACACATTCTACAGTCTATGGTACACACAGGCCTTTTTTCCACCAGTTGGTTCCCAATGGGAACTGGTTCAGTTCTTTTTGGTTCTTAGTCCATGAGCCAGAGCTCAAAAATTGTAACGTTAATTATGAATTGAGTGGGCAAAACTATACCTATATTAGATTGCTATCACCATGACACTTCCCCAGTTGATTACTTACACGAAGACAATGATTTATTGTATTACAAATTTTACATTTTTAAATATGCAAATGAGGCATTATGTAGGAAAATATGCAAAATAATAGAAAATATAAAAAAGCTACTACTGTGGAAGGGTTATCAATGTATCATGTATTAATTTACTTGTATTGATCCTATAAACAATTTAATATAGGTCTAGTTTTTTCCCACCAATTTTGGATCTCTGGCTCATGGACTAGGGGGGAACCCAGTGTACTCTCTGCTGCCCCATCTGGCGGAGTCAGGTTATCATGGACTAAGAACCAAAAATAACTGAACCGTGGAAAGGGGGTCATAGAGATGAGAAAGCCAGGAGATGTCATACACTATACAGTAGTCATCTCTCCACTAGAGGGCGTTCAGGCACAGCTGAAAAGCCTCTTCCAACAATAGTAAAGGTGACTTGTGTTTGTAAGTTGTAACTGCAGGACGATAAGTACATTGTAATGTAATCACAAATGAGGAAAATTAATAGTCTGATTCATCTAAATGAGGTGAGCTAATTTACCTGCAGTTCTATTAATACATCTGAATTATTTATTTGTTTATCAGACTGCAACTATCAATTATTTTCTTATTGTATTCTATTGATTACTTTTCAGATTAATCAAATAATCGAGAAGCCGTTTTTTAATATGTAATTATATTTTTGTTATATATAAACAGATTGATTAGCCGCTTACGCCCTATTTTGTTGTGTTGTGCAAAAATTGTGAAAATTACAGATCTACAAGCTCACAACGCATAGATCTGTTATTTTCACTATTTTTGTAATCAATATTATTAATTGATTCCTTTATTAAATGATTGATTATCGATATTTTTTATAATTGATTAAATCTATTAACTGACTGTTGCACCCCTATTTGTTTATTTATTTATTTGTGCAGTCATAGAGAGAGTTTGCTCTGGATGTCAATAAAAACAGCCTCTGTGTTTTTGGGAAAAAATAAGATTTCACCTAATCCATTTTACAGTGAAGAAGTTTGATACCTCTTAACCACTTGAACCCCAGCATGCCTATTCTGGGGGAAGCATTCGCCAAAACAAAAAACAGATCTACAAGGCAAACTCAAAACGCTTGTAGAACAACTGTTTGTGTTGAGGATATTTGGTATTGACTGAAAAAAGGGGTCAAGTAGTACAGTTGTAACTCCATTTTACTAAGATTAGAGTTGGTTAATGCCCCAAAATGAAATTCCAGACATAGAGTTTCAACAGTGTAAAACTCCAATTCCAACACTAGATGGTGGTCACTGCATTCTCTGAGAGCTGAGACCAACCACAATACAAATGTTCACTTGTCATTTCTGGTGTTAAACTGAGATGACTTTTCTAGGACTAGTTACAGTTTACAAATACGTGCTGTTTTATGAAGAAGGGTAAGGACTAAGGAGACACACCTTTATACTGTTTTAACCCGTATTGTTATTTGCTGCCCTTGTATAGTAAAGCACTTTGTAACTTTGTTTGGAAAGGTGCTATATAAATACATTCAATATCATTAGAATTAAGTAGTCTGACAGGTACATGGGTATCCCTGTTCCCTTGAGTATATTGAAGACCAGGCCCATTGCATGTTTCTGTACTGTGTCGTCTACCCTGTAGCCATCCCACCCTAACATAATGAGAGGGGTTAGGTGAGTTCTGGTGTGAGGCCAAGTAGTAACCTGACCAGTTTGTTTTGAGAGGTCTGAAGCTTTGTTTTTAATTCCTTTGTGGTGTAGTTAGAGTACCATGAGGTGCATGCATAGACAAAATAACATTGGATAAGCTAGTGCTCCAGCTAGTGTCCTCCTCAGTGTATTCCTACTGACGAACCAGGAGATCCTGCTCAAAAATCTTGTTCTTTGGTTGACTTTCCTGATTACTGTTGTTGTTTTCATGGGAAAGACTGTTCTCTAAAATAACCCAGGTAGGTCATTTCTTCTTTCCTTGTGATAACTTTGCCACCCACTTTGACAGCAAGTCAGGCGCAGATTTTACAGAGTTCAGAGCTAAGGGCTTTTTCAACCTGCAATTTGTCCTTGCCTGAGACTAGGAGTGCAGAGTCATCATCAAGAACAAATTGCAGTCACATCATCAAGAACAAATTGCAGTCACATCCTGATGTCATGTTAACATGTATTAGGAACAGTAAAGGCCCTAGTATGCATCCTTGAGGAACACCGCGGCTCACTGGGAGAGGGGAGGACAGGGTTCCGTTCGCCTCCATGCTAGTCGATCAAATAGAGTAGGCAGGTGACAGTGGAATGATAACCTATTAAACTCAGCATTAAAGTCCATCTCCCATTGGGTGCTCACAATAGGTTTATATATGTATCCCAGGTGGAAGCCTTGGGACAGTATTTATCCGTAGGGCTGACATTGTGACTGTAACTGGAAATAGCTCCACCATTGTGCTGTATATGCAGAATATAATGGGGTTCTAAATGGCCCAATGCGGATGGTGCATTACAGACACCCTCAATGTGGATTTCATTCCTAATTTGATTCCTAACAAACAAAGTAGCATTTAAAGAGCCTCTGATTCTGTGCATCGTAAAAAAAAAAGGCGCACATTTTGTAAATTCCATTCCAAGCCGGTTCATTGTGTGTGTTCTGTATCTCCTGCTGTGTGTTACGTGTAGGACATTGTCAACAGGCAGGAAGGATCAAGTTTGTACTCTGACTCCTTCCAAAATATGCACTGGCTTTGCTCAGGCTTACATTGCAGATGAACAGGCGTGTCTCACTGGAGCCCCCAAGAGCTCAGGCCTGAAACAATAGCTGCTTTTTATCACCTAATATGTCAGTCATCTAAGAATACAGCTTGACATCATAGGTATAGCACACTGTCATATACTGTAGTGCTGGGAATCCCTTTTGAGAACACAGACAATAGCTTGATATTTTTTGTATGTGGGTGTGTTGTGTAACCTGTATGGCTGCCTTATGTATGGCTGCCTTGTACAGTATGTACTGTGTATACTGTAACTGTACCAAACCTGTCTTTGTAGAGAGCTACACGTGAAGTTTATGTGATGCTGTTTCTGCACAGATATTAGACAGTTGCTTTGGTGCATTCAGGGATGATGTCAAACTCTCCACTAAATAGCCCCACATGAAAATCAGCATTCCATCGCTAAGCTAGCATTTAGAAGGGGCTGTTTTGGGGCTGGTTTCTCAGTAGCCTACAAGTAAAAGTACGTGTGCACAGTGTGAGTGTCTGTGCAAAAGGAATGATCCAAGCATGTATCTGAAAGCAGCTTGCAGTGAGATCCCTATCCCCAGGCTTAGGGGGCAGAGGCTGGACCACTGCCCCAGCTCTGTGCGGCAAGGGGCTGGACCCAGTTACCCACCCACCACCAGTTGCCTTCCAAGGGCCATAGGAGCCAGGAGAGCCCTCGAGCAGCTGCACTTGGAGGAGTTTGTCCATTTTCATGGGCTTGCTCTACAGGGATCAGTCCAGTCTAGTACCAACATGGTCTACAGGTAAAATTGATTATGAAAAAGCGTGTTTAGAATTTCATATACGTTGGATATATTCAGATGACCATATTCATAGTGCTCTGGGCTGCATTCTACAGTATTGTGTTGTGTAAGGCATGGATGGAGGGTCCATTTGGTTCCATTTGTAAACACTTTCTAAAATATCGTTTAAGTAGCTGATAGGTGCAACCCGTGCTGATTCGAGCAGGCTATTAATACTGATAGGAGTAAGCGATACATAGATGGAGTGAGCGAATACTTGACTTGTGAGACATGGCCAAAGCATTTCCGCGGGTCCCCATGCAGTTAAAAAGGTTGAGAACCCCTGGTTTAGACAACACAACAGTAAAGTTCTTAGTATGAAAAGCACCTGAAAGTGGAGTTGACTAGCTGCCTATTACCCCAAAAGGTCAGTCTGCTTGTTAGCTGCACATCTTCATTACTGCTAATAGTGCTAGTGCTGGGCTGCATTCTACAGTATATTGTGTTGTGTATGGCATGGATGGAGAATGTAGCAAATATTGCAATCTGTATTATGGAAATATAGAACTATGTAAAATACAGATATTGTAACTTGTGCATGATATTACAGACAAGAGGATTTAAAAGATGGCGTTTGAAGAGTGCAGATTTTGGCAACCAAATAATGTTCAGACTTAATCACCAGCTTAACATACACTAGTGATTTTATCCGGTTCTTAGTCTACCAAATCTATGACAGTACACAATAAGTACAGTATTGCATACACCTACTCTATACAGATGTAAGTCTGAACTGAGTTTGAACTGAGACCTAATACAGTGCCAGTGTAAACAGTCTGGGTAATGGTCATTTGTATCATTTATAGGGCATGATGGGAATTAAATGAATTAAACTTTAACTTGCAGCAGGTTTCCTATGCTATTAAATACTTAATGCCCTTTTCATCTCCCAATCAGGGAGACTCCTTAGCACAGCATGATCCAGCTCTCATTACCACCCACAATTAGATTTCTGAAAGACACATGCAGGAGACAATTCTCAGTGTTCATTTAATTCCAAATAGTGTACAAATGAAACCAAATGGACCTTTTGTCCACTCGTATGCGTGTGCCCTTACGGGTCAATTTGGTTCCATTTGTGCTTCGGAGGTAAATTAACACTAAGGATATGTATTGTGCTCACTGTTATGTCTTTGGTGATTTTGCCACCCATTTAGACCTGAGGCAAATTCTAAGAAGAGACTCCCACACACCCAGTTCCTTTTTCAAGCAGGTGCGAAGGTGATGATGAGGCAGAATATGTTGCTTGCTTTTTACATGTACATGTAAACACCTTCTAAAATGTCATTTAAGTAGCTGATATGTGCAACCCGTGCTGATACGAGCAGGCTAAGTGATACTTATGCTGACTGACAGGAGTAAGCGATACATAGATGGCGTAAGAGAATATTGACCTGTGAGACACATGGCCAAAGAATTTCCGAGGGTCCCCAGCCAAAAACATTGAGAACCCCTAGGTTATGTATTTTTAAGGGATTACATAATTACCTATTATGAATAATAATAAACCAACACTTTAATGTCTAAAACTCTGTTGTAAGAGGAGAATTGGAAGAATGTAATAGAGTACAAGTACTCAAGTCAGAAGGACTGTAAAACCTTTTAAACCAAGTGAATATTAACTTTATCTTTAATGTTATAATGTTAAACTGTAATTCTATATTAATACCTTTTAAGGATAAATACTTTAGAAGAAAACTACAATACTAAAATGAGAGAATTAGGCAGAGTAAAAGTATTTCAGAGTATACCAGAATACCTTAAAATTATTTTGACACCAGACACGAAAGAAGAGAAGTCCACACGCCAACACTTAGGATTTTCCATTTGCTATATTACATCGGGAGAGAAAATGATATGTCCGTACAGCGTTACAAAGATCTCTCTCTGACACATCATCAGTGAGATCATTATATACAATATGAAATCAAAACAATCTCTGACACGGGGAAGTAATGCATTTGGAGTTCAGAGTTTACAAAAAGTGAGTAATAGCGGCACCTATAGCTGGGAGGTGTACTTGGCACACTAAAACTGATGGCCGTGCCGACTAATATAACGTTTTTAAGACGTAAATAGGAGAGCGAGGGAGACGGAATGTCTGCTTCGGGAGCATACAAACTCAAGGGCAAAAACATGTTTTTCACAGGGAGGAGATAAACGGGAAATAACAATTATTTATCTTCACGCCAGCTGGGGAGAAGTGAGAACCGAAATCAGTGGGACCATAGGGCATACGATTTAAGTCATTGGAAACATGTAAACAAATCCACAAAATAACAGATCTACAATATTATCCATCACCCTGGTTTAGACAACAGCAAAGTTCGAAAAGCACCTGAAAGTGGTATTGGCAAGCCCCCCCCCCCCCCCCCCCCCCCCCAAAAGGTCAGTCTGCTTGTTACTGTGTGTGTGTGTGTGTGTGTGTGTGTGTGTGTGTGTGTGTGTGTGTGTGTGTGTGTGTGTGTGTGTGTGTGTGTGTGTGTGTGTGTGTGTGGCATTGTGCATGTGTGTGATAGATAATAACCAACCTAAAATGAGACTAAATATAACTGTTATGAATGTGCTCAGTAGCCGCACAGTACTAATTAATTATCGTTTATACACAAACATGTCATTGCTTTGGTGTGCATCAAAGTAACTTATTTGTTTTCGTGGTGCCAAATGCTCAACATTATGCTAATGGTTGTTCCTAGATATCTGTTGTCAATGGTGGTAGCTGTTATATATTATATATACATTTATTACACATCATTTTCTCAGGCAGGCTCGACAATTGTGACACTAATTGAATTCATAACTGGTCTGATAGCATTATCTGTTACATTCTATCCAGCTTTCCATATACATACGACATGATCCCTCGTATTCTCTCATAAGTGGTCTTTAATGTTGTTTAATGGTGGGCACGTTGAATAATAATTCTTGATTGTAAACTCACCCGGCATATGTTTTATTTAGTGATCGTTGTTATAACGCTGTCACGTCCTGTGGCTGATGTGTGCTGCTCGCACACACGAAGAACATCACTTCTATCAATAGTGACTGTATGAGCAGTGTTTTGGCACCCTGCAGCATGTTGTTCAGTAACGGCTCCCCAATAACCTTCTCTGCTCGCCTCTAGTATTCCCCTAAGTACCATTAAGACCCTACATAATGCCGACGGGGAACGCATATAGGGTCACTAGACATGCATGGAGCTGTCAGAATGAAAATGTCAACATTCAACAGCGTCACGACTCACACTACACATCTGTTGGATTTGATGGTAGACCTATGTGACATTTAGCTGGAGACAGCTGTGATTACCAGAGTGATGATCATATTCTGACAGAGCATAGCAGTGGTGGTTCCACAGATAGAAATCCCGTTCATTCGTCCCATCATGGAGAAGTATTTATATTCATTATTTTAAGCTGGAACAAAGCCATCCAGGGCTCCTGGTTTTATTTAGCGAATGCAAAGTCCTTTAGCCAAGCGGTTGCCTCCTGGTCTGCTGTATGGAGGGTGATTAATCCTCCTTCCAGTCTTTGGAGAGGACAAACTTCTATGATGTGCTCCATAGTTTGCTCCTCACCACACGCACACAGTGGGCTTGGGCTACTGCCCCACTTGTGAAGGCTGGCCAAGCAGGGGCCATGTCCAGTCCTGAATCTATTGAGCGTAGACCACTGTCTCCTTGGGAGGGTGGTGCCAGGGACCTGTTGGTTGGGGTCTGACACCAGGTGTTTGTTTGGGACCTCATTGGACTCCCATTCCCTTTTCCAAGCTGATTGGATGGTGAAGTCAGCTGATGGGGGGTTCCTCCAAATTGGTCGTCTAGATGGGAGTCGAGCAGTGGGTGGGTTGAATATGTCTGCATGGATTGGTAGGTGGGGAGAGTCTTTGACCTTTTGAAGCATCCTTTGAGAGACTGCTGCTCGCCGGATATGTGGGGGTGCTATGTTTGATAATACTGGGAGCCAGGGGAGTGGTGTGGAGCGAATAGTGCCGGTTATGGTTCTCATGGTGGTGTTGAGCTGGGTGTCCACTTGGTGTGTGTGTGATGTCCGTCAGTACCCAGGCCCGCCCGGGGAAACTAATGATCCCACCAGCAGACTAAATTCTAAGAGACGACGCCTGAGAGCCAAGTCAAAGAATCCTAGTCACAGTCCCAAAGCCGACAAACAGGGCTCCTGGTGAATGATCAACATTTGATTATTATTTTTATTTGATCAATACCCGTTTTTGCAGTTTTCAGTTTTCATACTGTATGTTTTATGGCCACGGTTCACCAGGAGCCTGCATGGCTCGGTTCCAGGCTTAGCATAATTTATATAAATATCTTCGGAAATCTCTATGGGAAAAAAACAGTGGAACCACAAAATGGCCGCCATGCTCTATAATGAAGCTGTCTGTCTGTCTGTCTGTCCATCCATCCATCCATATGAGAGTGACATTGGATTGTGATGATGATGATGATGATGATGATTGGGAGGAGGCGAGGAGCAGGTCATGGACAACAAGGCCCATACCGGTGGTCGGCGTGTTTGGCCCATTGATTGTGACTCACACTAATACTTGACACTACTTTTCCAAAGCATATATTGTGGCTTGTTTGGTTTTCAAAGAAGCCATTGGATGCCTTTCATTTCAGTCCTGTGTGAAAATCTACTTGAAACCTGTTGAGAGGTAATACAACATCGCTGTCGGGTGGAAACCTTGTATGTCCAAAACCGTTACTCTTCAAGAAATGCACCGGTAAGCTCTTGTTAATAGCCTACTTTTCATTGGTTAAATATTTATAAAACCCAAAAGTAGGAACAACAAAACAACATAAAAGGATGAAATATGGAGATACAAAGTTTCTGCCCGACAGCATCAACATGCACAGTACCAGCCAGGCTCAAACCCCTCTCTCCTGCCTTTGCCGTCCGTCTCCCACTATCACAAATACAGCAGAAATACCCAAAAAATTGCATAATAACAATAAACAACAAGTTGTTGTGGCTTCTATGTGTATCTAGCCGGTCTATGATGCATCTATGATGTCAACATGATGACTAAGCTAAGAAGAGGTGGGACACAGAGGATTGAGGAGAGTACAGGGAGATGCAATCATGCAGCGTAAGGTGATGGAGGTGGCAAAGGCCAAACAAAGGGCATACAATGAGTTGTATGCTAGGCTGGACATTAAGGAGAGAGAGATTGATTTTTACAGGTTGGCGAGACGGGATGGGAAGGTCGAACAGGTTAGAGGGTGATTAAGGATAGAGATGGAAATGTATTGACAGGTGCCAGAAGTGTGATGGTAAGATGGAAAGAATACTTTGAAGAGTTGATGAACGAGGAAAATGAGAGAGAACGAAGAGTAGAAGAGGTTACTGTGGACAGAACTCGCCTTCGGCTTGTTCTTGCAGCAACGCAGGCGTGCCATTAATGACAGTAACGCACACCCTCTCGTGTAATATTGCTTAAATCTAACGAAAGGAAGGGTTGTGAGTCACGTGACTGGATGCCGGGGAAGCGCCATGATGACACTCATGGGTGAAATTGCAACGGAAGATGAAATACGGAGCCGGCTGGACCAGCTCATGAGCAAACACTAACTAGTTACTTATTACTTTACTTTACTTTAACTTTTTTTCTCGCCCCCAGTAATTGCATCTTTTGTCCCCAAAAGTCTTACTCAACATTAGCAGTTTTCCCTCCCTTTTCTGCAGCCTACATTGTGTATTGTAGGAGCCAAAAGGTGCTTAGTCACAGTTATTTTCACTTGATTGGTGATGGGTGTGGGCACCGCATTGACGCTCCATTATTGGTGGGAGCGCCTCTGTGGGTGGCCACCAGACAAGTCACAAATACAGGTGTCTACCAGCTCACTCGAGGGACTGTTGAACTTGGAGGCAGGGTGAGCTGGGAGCGATACTTTTTGTTGACCGCACTCGCACTTTATTGATGTTTTGGTTCATTCACTTTTGTTTGCTCACTGTTTAGATTTGGATTCTTTGCACATATTTATTACATATATTTATTTATTGAAATTGTATTGTAATATTTGGTGCACTGAACTATATATAAACATTTTAAACTTATGAGCTCGTTTGGATATGAATCATTTTATCATTGTTTGTGGCGCGTCATAATATTACATATTGTTTTAGCTCCCAGGTTTAGCCTGCCGGCATGAGTAATTCATTGGGAATTATTATCAGCCACAACATGTATTTAACTCTGAAAAGTGTACTGTATAATGTACACATCATGATGGGTCCATTTGGTTCCATTTGAATTAAATGAACACTAAGACTTTTCACATGTACAGACAAGTGTACATTGTTTCCGTATCCGCTCTAGAGTCTAGACCGGATCAGCAGCCTGCAAAGCAACTCCATCCCAACACTGTCTACCATTATAAATAAACACTCAAGCCCACAGTACCACCAAGGCTCGTGAAAATAGTAACTAGTTACTTTTGGAAAAAAAGTAAATGTAATATTATTACTCAAAATGTGAAAGTAACTAGTCACTAAAAAGTAATATTATTGAAAGTAATTAGTTACTTAAGTTACTTTCCAACACTGCTTATAAGCCTTCTTTTATTTTCCAGAAGTGATGGTTTTACAATGGTCTCAATTATTCAGAAATAGTGTTCATATGCTTGTCCACTCGGCTCCTTTGACTCCAATGTATTCCACCAGAGTTTTGGCTGCAGTTTGCTACCCATGCAGTGTGACGAATTTGCAGGCTGGAATTGCATGGTAGGCCTAGAGAAGAGGAGAAGTCGGTGACTTTTCCTTTTGTTAGATTCCTTGTGGTGAACCAGGAAGTTGCAAAGAATAGTGAGGACAAAGTGAGGACAGTATCGAAGATGAAGTGTGGAAAGGCAGTTGGTCCAGTTGTCCATCCATCCATCCATCTTCAACCGCTTATCCGTAGTTGGGTCGCGGGGGCAACAGCTCCACCAGAGTGCTCCAGACTTCCCTCTCCAGAGCAACATTAGTGACTTCCTCCTGGGGGATTCCGAGACGTTCCAAGGCCAGTGAGTCGATGTGTTTCCTCCAACTGCGCCTTGGTCTGCCCCGGGGTCTCCTCCCAGTGGGACGTGCGTCGAGGACCTCCCTAGGGAGGCGCCCGAGAGGCATCCTAACCAGATGCCCGAACCACCTCAGCTGACTCCTTTCCAGGCGAAGGAGCAGCGGTTCTACTCCGAGTCTCTCTCGTGTGACTGAACTTCTCACCCTATCTCTAAGGGAGATGCCAACCACCCGTCGAAGAAAACTCATTTCGGCCGCTTGTATTCGCGACCTTATTCTTTCAGTCAAGTCCAGTGGTCCTAGACCTATACCTGTAGACAGTGTAGAGGTATGGAAGTGTCAACGAGCGGTGGCAGTAGACCTATACCTGTAGACTATATGGAAGTGTCAACGAGCGGTGGCAGTAGACCTATACCTGTAGACTATATGGAAGTGTCAACGAGCGGTGGCAGTAGAACGTTTGACTATCGTTCAACAGTATCTTGAGTCAGAGGATGCCTGAGGAATGGAGGAAAAGTCACAGTGTGCTGCAGGTGATTTTTAAGAACGAGGGCGATGTGCAGAGTTGTGGCAACTACAGAGTAATAAAGCTGATGAACCATACAATTAAGTTATGGGAAAGAGTACTCGAAGCTAGACTAAGTGAGCATTTCTGAGCAGCAGTATAGTTCTATGCCAAGGAAGAGTACTACAGAATGATGCAATATTTGCATGGAGGATGTTTGATTTGATTTTGATTTTGATTTGGATCTCTTTTAGCCTTTCGGCTAATATTCCAAGAGTCCAGAAATAAATTAAAACATTACAGAATACATTATATTACATTACATAATAGTACATTGCATTTCAAAAATACATTTCAAATTGCACTGATGCTAAACGACAACGTAACAAAAATACCTATACCTCTAATCCTCAACTCATACAACCGCACACACTCACGCACACACAGGCACAGCATATGCCTGCCCACAGACAGATACAGTTCATTCACCTATCTATAGTGGACTATGCATGGCAGGGCCGTCCTCTTTCCAGAGAAGTTCAGAGAAGATCAGAAGGAGCTGCCTTGTGCCTTTGTAGATCTAGAGAAAGCATATGCTAGGTTGCCGATTGTCGAGGGAGGAACTGTTGTATTGTATGAGTAAGTCTGGAGTGGCAGGGAGGTATGTTAGTCCTTGTCGAGGGAGGAACTGTTGTATTGTATGAGTAAGTCTGGAGTGGCAGGGAGGTATGTTAATCCAAAGCTCCACTGCAGCCATTGGGCCATTGTCATTGTCAACGCAGGGAATGTTCCCTTTTTGAGTGGTGCAACCACTCCCTTACGGAGCTATGTGTGTGGGTGGCTGGCTGGCTGGGTGGGTGGGTGGGTCTGAGCACGAAAATAGCATGGTTGTTTTTCACCACCTATGCGCAACATAACACACACACAAACACACACGCACATATTAACTGTATATATGGTGATTTCGGGTGTGCCAGTACAGTACAGTAGAGGGTACAGTAGAGGGACCCGCACACGGTAACTCAGTCATTTCTCAATCGTTTTGGACGTGGGGCGGCTCGTCTGAATCGGGCCGGCACCCTGGGTGCGTTCCTGTGGGTCAGTACAGTGACAGTACAGTATAGTACAGTAGAGGGTACAGTAGAGGGACCCCCACACGGTAACTCTGTCATTTCTCAACCGTTTCGGACACGGGGCGGCTCGCCGGAATCGGGCCGGCACCCTGGGTGCGTTCCTGTGGGTCTGGAACTTCTGCCGGAATCGGGCCGGCACCCTGGGTGCGTTCCTGTGGGTCTGGAACTCCCCCCCCCCCCCACACACAGAGTTACACCACTCACTTGAGTGTGATTTTTAATCATTGAAGGCGTGCTCTACTGCCGAAGGTTGCGTTTGGACGGTGTCTGGACGGCATCACCCATTCGCCCCGGTTCATCTTTTTGACGCTGTCCAAACGCAACGTGACGCAACACTCAGCGGAGCCCCAGCCTTAGAGTCGTGCAGGACATGTATGGAAGTTGTAAGACAGTGGTGATGAGGTGTGACAGAGGAGTTCAAGGTGGAAGTGGGTCTGCATCAAGGATCAGCACTGAGCCCCTTCTTGTTCGCTATGGTGATGGACAGACTGATGGATGAGGCTAGTAATCCCCGTGGACCATGATGTTTGCAGACAACATTGTGATCTGTAGTGAGAACAGTGAGCAAGTATAGAGGAAATCTAGAGAGATGGAGATATGCCCTGGAAAGGAGAGGAATGAAGGTTAGCCACAGTATGACAGAATACATCCCAAGTGGACCAGTGAGGTTACAGTTGTCGTTCCAATATTCCACACAGTCATTAGAGGTAAAGAAGGTGGAGGACTTTTAATACTTAGGGTCAACATTCCAGAGCAACTTACTCAGGTAAGTTCGGTAATGTAAATACAAAACCTTCTACAAAATGTACACAAATACCCATTAATGGGAAAATGTTTATGACCGAATCTGTGAATAGACATGATGGATGGTCCTTTAAATTGTGAACAGACAATGATGTATGGTCCTTTAAAGAGCTCAGGAAGTGTAGCATGTCACCCCACCACCTCCCATCTCCTGCCTGTCTTTTCCACTGCACTGCTCAAGTTTTAAAAATGCCTTAATTTCATCTTTAGAAAGTATTTAACACACAAGGCTCCATACCTCGGCTGAACCCAGAAACCCCTCCACCGCGAAACGAGGCCTTCACCTCGTGTTTCAGATAGGATCCGACCTATATTTCATACGAATGTGTGCCGGCCTGGGGTGAAATCTGTAGTGTTTAATAACTCTTGCCGTTATGCCAACATGGAGTCAATGCAACACTCTTAGGGCTGATTAAACACTCAATTCTTTGTCTGTGCCGTGGTACATGCAGCGCATGATAATGACTTGTGCTTGCGGGGTAATCCACAGCAGAAGGAATTGAACACTGCTGTGGAGACGTAGATTGGATTTATTATGGAGAGAGAGAGAGAGGGAGAGAGCGCTGAGAGAAGATGGGCGAATGAATGGCAAATAAAGAGAGGGATTACTGCAATAGCAGCGTCACATGACAGCATGTTGAGGAGGTCCCCCCTGCATCATTCCTCTCGATCAACTTCTCAGTATAAGAAGGGGGTCGCAAGGATGATGAAAACTATAGCTAGGAAGCCCGATTTATGGCTCGTTGTGCCCCTTTGTTGTGCCCCGGAAATAGCAGATCTACAAGTAGATTGGCTATTGTTGGTGTGTGACACCCGCACGCAACCATGAGTCATGCCTTAGTATTGTATACTGAAGAGTCTTCTGAATGCTTGTGTAAATTGGCGAACGTGTCAAGAGAATCGTTTTGCCGAGCAGGGCTGTAATCATGGCACACAACATCACCGAGGTGTCACAGAGGCCCTTATTTGCACGTCGGTAGTGACTATTATTAGTGAGACACCCTGTGCCATGCAGAAGTGTACAGACGATTTGTTCAGAACAGTAAACATTTGTTTTTCTAGAAGGGTACATGTTATCACTAGAGATTCCAGACAATCATAACTTAAACCCTCTATATGTCATTGATAAGGGGTACCACAGGCCAGGCGTCTATACTTGTTCCCCTTTCTTTTCCCTCTATACCAAATCTCTTTGCTGAAAATAGCCGATCTAAAGCTCACAACGTGTCACATTGCGGCGGGTTGTGAGCTTGTAGATCAACTACTTTCGGTAAAATGTTCACCTATTTTTGCAGATTGTTTTCCTATTATGATATGCCCAGAATAGAGACACAAGGGTTCATTTGGTTAATGAACTTCGCCGCTGGGTGCTTGCCTGGTGGATCAGCCAGTTACCACATGCTCCATGTGAGGTGCAAGCATTTGAATCCAACTCGCATCATGTCTTGCGTGTCTCTCCTCCTCACTTGACCTGTTTCTCACCTCTTGACACTCTGTAGCATTAGCATAGAATGCATGTGTTTGGATCAATACTGTGTATGTGTTTGGCATTGGCAATTACTTCAGTCAGAGCACTGTTATCGATGTTCAGGTGAGTTTGTGAAGCAAATTTTGTCTGTCGCAATGTCACTGTATGCTTGACCGATTGCTCTTCTTCCTCTGTAGCGTTATTATATCTTCGGCTCAGAGGTTTCTTTTCGTTTTTCCCATTTGTTTTTGACCGGGTTAACGAGTCCTACATTTAGCCAATGTGTTCTTTTTTTTCAAAATGTGGGTGTTTCGTCTGACCTTTTGGTGCTCGTCAGAGTGGACACAGGCGGCTTTCACTGGCTGTTGCTTGTAGATCTACACTTGTCGGCTTAAAACGGTGATGAGCACTGCCAGGCTTACACGTCATGCTCCACAGCATCTTCTCTCGGGTGCTGTGGGGCAAAACTGGTTCAGAACAACTTTAGGCTATTTCCAAACATCATTGACTTCTGAAATCCGAGTAACTTTGGACCCCCGAGTCTGCCCGTCGCACCCCTGCCGGCCTGGACGCGAAAACCTGCCTCCTTCATGAGGTCGAGGGACCGATAATTGACATTTATGTAATTTGTTCTTGCGATCTTGCATCCATAATTGGGCGCTGCAGCACTGACATAATTGATGATGACAGTCCTCTCCATATTTGCGCACGGCTGTGGGCATATATTCCATTTGGCGTCATACTGTAGATGTCCATAGATGTCGATATCCATATTTGAGCACTGCAGTGGAGGATGTCCATAATTTGGAAAATGCATGGAAGTCATACAGGGCAGACATGCACGGACTGCATGTCCTTTTTATACTCTCCTCTCTAAATATACTAATAAAGCATAAAAATACCACCCCAAACCGCTGTTTCACCCATGTGAAACTGTATATTACAGTGTGGGTGGTCAGTTAGTATGCAGACCACATCAACACATGCAGCTTCCCCCGCGGCAGAAAAGCTCCCAAGCCCCAGAGAAAAGCTCTACAGAAGCAGACAAAGAGTCATGACATCGTGGGTGTGTTGGCAAGCGTACGTCCGTAGCTACTTGTAATATGTAAATCCGAGATTGCTTAGAATTTGTCTAAAAATGTCTTAAAAAAAAATGTCTAAAATATTATATTTCACTGTATACTTCCTGTACTTTGCCTTTGTCTCGCCAACATTCTATGTCCTGCAACTCAATTATAAATTC